>NW_020861906.1:0-24013 GCF_003713205.1 Coffea eugenioides
TTTTTTTTTTTTTGCTCCGAAAACGCGACTCATCAAAACGCGCCACCAAGCTGTGTTTTGTGAAGTCGCGTTTCTTCACATATCTTGCAGGATCGAAAACGCGGCTATGCTTAAAAATGCGACTTTAAGTCGCGTATTTGAAGGCGCGTTTTTGGTTTTGATCAGGCTGGAAAACGCGACTTGGTAGAAAACGCGACTTCCTGTCGCGTTTTGAAGGCGCGTTTTCTTCATTATAGGCACAGAATTGAAAACGCGATTCTATGAAAACGCGATTCAGTGGCGCGTTTCATTGAAAAACCCGTTTTCTGCTGCGAAATTTAGCAGAAATTTAACTTTTGAATAATTACAAATGATACCCCAATTTCTCAAAATGCATCATAGATCATTTGTTTGCTAAAATTCTCAATGCATGCACATGTAAAATGATCAAAATATGCATTTTAACCCCTTCTAACAAATCAAAAACAACAATTACTCAAATTGAGGGGTTGAGTTCCTTGATCAAATTTCGCCTTTTTCACCTCATTTGGTCACTTTTGCTTCCATTTCCAATACCTACAAATGAAAAATAACAAAATAACTCAAACACATACTTTAAACATAAAATCACCCCAAAATAACATAAATAGCCAAAACATTGGGTTGCCTCCCAATAAGCGCTTCTTTATAGTCAATAGCTTGACTATTTCACCTCATTTTTCAAGGAGGCTTAGTTAACGAATAATCCACCATTTTTGGTCGTGGTGGATCATTAAATGGTGACTTTATAGCAAAAGTCACATGATCTAATGATAGGAGAAATGGAATTGACTTACCTATCCCAAGTGTTTCATAAATATTACCTTGAATATGCACCACTTGAGAACTTACCAACGGGAATGCCATGAGAGTATCTTGGGCAGCAATACCCTTAGAACCTACACTTTCAATGCACTCCTCAAGAGGGGTGAAAAATGAGTCATTAAAACTCACCTCTTGAGGCTCAAAGTTAGTTCCAAAGATATTATCATGTGAAATGGATATTTGCTCATTAAAACACAATTGAAATTTATCATTTTCATCCAAATATAATCCATTTTCACATACAACATTCCTACCATTCATGCTAGGATCATTTTGCAATTTATTAGAAGAAATAACCTCACACAATGCATTCAATTGCTCATTTATTCTGCCAAAGTGAGAAGTTAATTCATCTATTCTTTTCTCAATCCTATCAAAACGGTCGGAAGTCACATTAGCTAATTTTTCTATAGCTAACTCCCAAGATGGTTTTGCTTTATATTGGACATTTTCAGATTGGTAATCATAAAAATATGAAGAATCACTATAAGTACCATGATTATCCCAACCATAAGCATTAGCACTATATCGATCAAAACAAGGATTGTAATGCTCTAATTCATCATAATAATCCACATTTTGTGCTTGCATACATGTATTAGTAGCATGATAACCTCCACACAAGTCACAAATCACATGATAAGAATTAAAATCATTAACATTCCTCCCTTGCTCAATTTCATGCATAATTGTGTCCATCATAACATCAAATTTTGCCTTTAAGCACTTCAAACCATTTTCAAAAGACATACCTTCAGTAATTTCTTGGTTACCTCTGTTGAAGGAGTTTTGCACTTGGTAACCATCCATTGCCAATCTTTCATTTCTCAAGCTTTGTCCTCCCAATTCACCTACCCTCCTCATTATCTAAAATTACTTTTAAACAATCTCAAAAGTAAGATCAGTTAAGAAGGATAGATTCCAAGACACAAACTAAAACAGAAAAAAAAATAATAATAATAAAAATTGACTCAAAAAAATGACATAAAACACACAAGATACAACAAAAACAACAAAAATAAGAAAAATTGTCTAAATTAATAAAGTTGCTCTTCACACCGATATTGCCAAATCTTCCCCGGCAACGGCGCCAAAAACTTGACGTGCGCGGGGTATACATATAATATTAAGCTCATCCCAATCAAGTTTTACATTTATAAATTCCTAAATACCCCACACGCGATTTATCGCAAGTATACGAATCGTGAGCGAGTATAGGGTATTAAGGGTCGATCCCACAGGGAAGAATGAACAATTACCGGTATTACTAAAGCTTCTCTATTATTTAGACTATCAATGAATTATAACAAATTTAACCTACTGAAATTATACAAGAAATTAACAAATAAAAGCTCCTTAGGTTGTGGTATCCCTAACTACTCATGCAAGTGCTATAATTGGATCATTGAATACTACATCTAGGCTAATTATGGTGTAATTTCCTTATGCATTTGAATCCTACTTTCGTAGTGAATCAATTATACTTATAACTAATCCATACCTATTCTCATGGTTATGAAATTAGCTACAAGTTCATTTCTTCAGTGAAATTACATGAAATGAACCACTAAAAACCACATAGGTGCACCTCTACTTTCGTGAGTATACTCCCTATGTTTAGCACTTCTTGAACTAATGTTAAATCTCAATTTTCATTGCAGAAATAACACCTTAGATAATCACAATTAATGGTACCAGATTAATCATGATTTCAAGAGCCAAAGTGCTAAATAACTTGCTCAAATACTAGCAATCAAATAGCCAAATAATAAACACTAACAATCATAGGAAGTTCAACCAAACCCAAGGTATAAACTTTAAAAACACATATTAAATATAAAATCCAGAACTTGTATATTAGCTAAACTTGGAATCAAATACAAAAGATAAAGAGTTGGAAAGGAATGTAACCCATGTCACTTGAGCTCATCACCTTGCCTTCTTCATCTCCATTTTCATCCTAATCTAGATAATGTACAAGAGTGGATGAACTAACTAGCTAAACTATACTACACTAATCTAATACTAAGAGAATGGAAAAACTACATTTCTGCACTTCCAAGCTTCTCCCGTATGCTCTGCATGTCCTGGTTGCTCCCTATATAAACTGCTCCAAAAGCTCCTTTTCCATTGGTCCAAACTTGCTGCATTTGATTTCCAAATCTGAAATTGTTAAGATAGTCAATAGCCATTGTTTTTTACTTGAAAATATGCCAACTTTCTTGCCCTTTTGTCTTCTAAAGCATGTGCACCGAATTCTCTTGCAGATTGTAGCTGGAAAGTAGTCAGAACACAAGAGAATTGACTGAGCAAAATTGCAGAATTGCGGCCGGAAAACGCGCCTACACAAAACGCGGTTACAAGTCACGTTTTGTGTACTCGCGTATTCACTTTGTCCTTACTTCAGCTGCGATTTTCTCTATCATAAAGGCTGAACTGGATTTTTTGTAAAACACCAAAGTTGTAGCCCTTTGAGTTAGCTTTCCAATGCTTCAAGAATCATCCAAATCTGAGCTTTGTAGCCTGAGATATGATCGAAATACTAAACACTGGTCAGAGCTCTGTTTTCCACTTTGGACAGCTGAGTTGAATTTCGGTATTTCAACTTTTGGACTATGAAAACGGCTGAACTGGACTTTGATGTCTTCATACCAAATGTAGATATATCTCTTAGCTTCAAAATGGTACCAAGATCACCTTGATCCGATCTGTGTAGCTCCAGATATAGTCAAAATACCAAAACGTGTCAGAGTTGTCAAAACCTGACTTTTCTTGATTCAAATTGCATTTTTCCTTTTTACACTTCATATTTTATTTTCACCACTTTAATCCATCTTCAATCATCCAAATATCTTCTCAATGCACTTCATTTGATGATTGAATCATTAAACCTACAAAATATGAAGTTTTTACCATAAAAATCCATAAAATGCAATGTTTAGCCATTTTAACATAAAATGTAGTTTTTTTACCAAAACCTTAGTTATTTTAGTTATTAAACTAAATAATCAAACCAAAATTAACTAATAAAACACACTAAAAATACGTAAAATAAACCCTTGTCAGTTGTGAAGGGAAAGGCGGGGGGAAACCCACGTGGTGGAGATATTGTGCCAAATTCTGGGCCATCCCGCCCATTTGGCGTTCCATCCGCTCCATACGAGTGTCCATACGAGGGGGCAGGTCAAAGGCTAGGGAATGGTGTCCAAAAATATGTCAACAAACAGCCAACAAAGCGAATGATTCCCAGTCACCGCTCCCAACCACAGACAAGTGCAAAAACAGACAATAAACTTACCCCAAAAGCTAATTAATCCTGTGAACAGCAAAATTTTCCCAAAATACTACCAATTGAACCCAAAAACTAATTAATTAGACAAACACAGCAAAATTCCCCCAAACTAATTAAACAGGCAACTAGAGTAAAAACTTTTCACAAATATCACTGATTGCGCACAAAATTTGACGATTAGTCAGCAATCAACCACAGATATATACCACAGCACCCAAACAAGCACAAAATTTCTGTCCTCAGCTAGCAAGTCAACAATCTGGCCTCAGCTAAGAAATTAAAATCTGGCATCAGCTAATGAAAGCTAGTAATCTGGCCTCAGCTACTTAGTGACAGAAAATTAAAGAACGAAATCACCGGAGTGTGGAAGAGGCAGTGGGTGAAGTAGAGAGTAGGGGCGGCAGAGAGGTGGAGGAAGGCAACGCCGCGAGTGAAGGGCACGCGCTTTGGCTGGACTGAGCAGAAAAGGAAGGCGCTCTGCTGCGCGCCTGGGTTGTGCCTGGAGAGGAGCTGGAGTCGCTCGCAGAAGGCTGGTGATGGCTGCTGATGCGCAGAGGGCAGCGCGAAAGCTGGCTTGGGGATCGCGCATAAGGACGGAGCTACGCGCGAAGCTTGCTCCCGCGGCTGAAGCCCGCCCGCGCGGTCTGCTGATCTCACCCAGGCGGGGCACGCTGGTCTGAAGCGCGCGAGCGTCGCACGCTTGGCTACTGCCGCGCGCTGGTGCGCCTGGTTGCTGAGCGAAAGGCTGACTCGCGCGCGACTGGCTGCCTGCTGCTTTGCGCGCGAAGAAAGCTGCTGGTGGATTGGAGCACGGGCTGCAGAGGCAGCTGCGCGCAGAAGAGGCGAGCTGCGTGCGGAGGTCGCGCCTGTGGTTGAGCTCGCGTGCGGTCTGCCGAGGAGCTGGATCTGCACTCGACGGCGAACGGAGGTGGCGGCGGACGTGCGGACGGCGGCCGAGGAAAACGCAAGAAGAAGAAGGAGAAAAAGAAAGAAAAGGAAGAAGAAAGAAGAAAAAAGAAAAAGAAAAGAAAGGAGAAGAGAGCAAATAGGGCTACGGGCCTTTGTTTTTTTTTTGACAAGGGCTATTTCGTCTTTTCGCACCTTTTTTTCTCAAGGAACCTTTGGCCTAGGCGCGGGCACCCCTAACTGCCCCTAGTCTTTTGACCATCCGTCGAAAATTTTTTATCCTTTTGCGTGACCACCTAGCGTGGGCACGTCTGACTGCTACAGAGTCTTCTGACTGCGGACGAAAATTTTCTTCCCTCAAACGTGACCACCTGGCGTGGGCACGTCTAACTGCCACTTTCCTGCCACCAAGCAACAAATCACTAAATGCAACTAACACTTAACAAAAACTCCAAAAACATAAGAAAATTAAAACAAAAGCCTAGGGTTGCCTCCCAAGCAGCGCCTTTCTTTAATGTCTTTGGCTAGACATTGTCCTGTTTATTCATGGAGGATAAAATCTTGTAGCTCGTCTTAATGCTTCATCCCCTATATAGTCCTGATAACCCTCGTAAATAGAGTAATCCTTGAACACACGAGCTACGGTTTTCCTTGGACTAGTAGATGGCGCCAAATAATCAAGCAGTGATCTCAATTCTTCATCCACTCCTCCATCACAAGTACTTACTGGTTTGAGATATTTTGCCATCGTGGCTCTTAACTTGTTCCTGTCATGAAACTCAAAATTTTCTGGTATAATAAAATCAATCTCACTAACATGAATTAAAGAATAAGAGTCAGGAAAATATTGATCAAGGAATGGAGGAGATGTCAACGCATTTGATGATTCTTCACTGGATTCTTTCACTTGAATGGGTTGCGGTTGGGGTTCCATTTCTTCCTTTTCGGCTTCTTTTTCAACTGCATCTGTAGATCTCTCATTTTGACACTCTTGCATCTCCTCATCACTAGTCAAGCAAATTGCACTCTCATTTTCTTCAAAATCAACAATGGTTTTCGAGGGCAATTCTTCAATTTGAGAAGCCAATCGATTTATTCTGGATGTCAATAGACATATTTGATCTGCCAGATTACTCATTGCATCCTTCATCATCCCATTTCTCATTTGTGTCTCCTGTTGGAATTGATATGTATTAGTAGCTATTGATTCAACTATTTCTTCAAGAGACATACCTGACATAGATGATGATTCTTGAGACTCATACTGCTGAAAATTCATTGGCCCTGTTGTATAATTATAACTGGAGTTATCCCACCATCCTTGATCATACCCGTTTGGATTAGGGTTATACCACGTTTGAGACCAGGGTGAAAAATCTCCATAATTATTGATTGGGACACTCAGATTATCTTGATATTCGGGGCACATACCGGTTGAATGATCCCTGGCATAACAAATTTTACAGGTTGCAGCAGCCATTCTTTCTCTAATAGAGTTTAGTGCCTCTGAATATGCAAACTTAGCAAAAAAACAAGTCTCATTGCCTTCCCCGGAAACAAAATCCAGTCTATCACCAAAATATGGAGTGTTAGAAGCCATAAACTATATAAAAAAATAAGAGAAAAATAAATTAAAAAAATAAAAAAAGATGAACTCAAAAAGAAACAAATTAATCTGGCACCAGTCCCCGGCAACGGCGCCAAAAATTGACAGGTGCCGAACCTGTGCAATAATAATTACCTACTCAAGAAAAATACAGATTTTGTATATAGCGGTGAGTACGGTCGAATCCACAGGGATTGGGGATAATTCGTTTCTTTTAGAGTTCAAAGTATAGGGGGTTTTAGGATTAAATGCTAACTAAACAATTTAACTGCAGAAAAGTAATTAATTAAAAGAAATAACTAGGAGAGTTCTAGCCAAGGGTACACTTCAGAAATGGTTCATGCACTGATCATTGATGCAAAAATAGTTCCAACATTTATTAATAGATCAGTTATAGTTGTCATACACGCGATAAATAACCAACCCTTCCTTAATTTATCGATAGTCAAGGTACGACCGTTAACTACTTCCCTAACCCAAAAACAACCCTAGGTACGACCGTAGGATTTAATTTCTGGTTTGTATTAATAATTAGAAAGACCCAATCCTAACTAACAAACACGCTACGAGGGTTTGTTTAAGGGAGGTAGATGAATGAAAAGAGGAGAAAGAAAAGTCGAAGGTTGTGAGAAGTGCTAATTTACTTCACTTGTGTGATGGTTGAGGTGCCTTGAAGTTTCAAATGTGCAAAGCATCTGTGTATTGAATCTCTGAGCACTTTCTTTATACTTTTACACCCTTTTGATTCCTTTTATCCTACCTTCTCACCCTAACCCCATTACAACCTTGCGAAGTCCCTTGATTGTTGCATTTAAATTCATAAGTAAGTGGTGGAGATATGATATATGAGCAAGCTTATGGTAGTGTCATTCTATTGTGTTGATTTGAGAGCCATCTTATATACATTTCATATACACTTTGGAGTGAATGAGTGCACTTTGAACTGTGAGCGTTGTTGATTTGGTATATTCTGATTTCGATGAGGTTATTGGGGAATTTGGGATGCCATTTTTGGTATGAACTGCTGTGATTTGCTTAGTATCTTTATTGCATTTCTGAGTTAATTATGCTTGAGGGCAAGCATGATTTAGGTGTGGGGGGAATTGATAGGGTGTTAATTGTTAGTAATTTTATTGTTAATTTCCCCTTTGTCCTTGTCAAATATTATTTTAATTAGTAATATTTACTTATATTTGGTATTTGGACTTAATTTCAGGGATTGAAGCAAAAAACTACAAAAAAGGAGGGACTTGCTCCATAAGTGGGAGACTTCAAAAAGGCTCCATGGACTTGGCCCACAAGGAGAGGAAGAAACGGAATGGCTGATGAAGAATTAATTGGTACTAAGGGCTCTACTAGCAATAGCAAACGGGAAGAGAGGAAACATTGAGTAGGGCCTAGCCCTTTGGTACCCTTTGTTGACTTATGCGGCGGGGACCGCGGAGAATAGGGAAGGCATTAGTCATTTGGCTTTAAAAGAGCAACAAACGTACACAGAAGCTCTTATCACTAGTTTTAAGGAGTTAGCTTTTTAGCATAGTCTAGTTTGTCCTTTTTTCTTCGTTGCCGTCTCTTCTAGGAGGACGACGGAAATATAGCTTTGTTTTAGAAAATGACTTCTGCAATTTCGCATGGTTGTTCTCCGTTAATGGAGGACTAACCTCCTACTTCTAGTCAAGGGGACAACTGAAGATTTGATTCAACAATTTCTGTGAGATCTAATTTATTTTAATTGCTTCCTCCATTTATTGGTATTCATATGTTTCCTGCTTTTAACCGTTATAGCTCGTGTGGATGATTGATTAGTGCGCAATAATTGATTATTCATATAGGCTATTTTGCTAAATAGAGGTAACTGAATCCGTAATTGTTCGTTACCTCTATCCCAGTAGCAACTGGCGTAATTGGGTTTATGTCAGGGAAACATACGATCTAATTTAAACAAACCCTCGTAGCGTGTTTGTTAATTAGGATTGGGCCTTTCTAATTATTAATGCAAACCAGAAATTAAATCCTACGGTCGTACCTAGGGTTGTTTTTGGGTTAGGGAAATAGTTAACGGTCGTACCTTGACTATCGATAAATTAAGGAAGGGTTGGTTGTTTATCGCATGTATAACAACTATAACTGATCTATTAATAAATGTTGGAATTATTTCTGCATCAATGATCAGTGCATGAACCATTTCTGAAGTATACCCTTGGCTAGAACTCTCCTAATTATTTCTTTTAATTAATTACTTTTCTGCAGTTAAATTGTTTAGTTAGCATTTAATTCTAAAACCCCCCATTAATCTTGACTTGAAAAGAAATAAATTTCTCTCCAGTCCCTGAGGAGACGACCCTGCTTACCACTGTCTACTAGTAGTGAATTCAGTTAAATAATTAATTCAGGTATATCGGATTAAGCAAACTCTTCGGGAACAGGGTGAATCAAGTAACCCATTGCACACCTAGAGTCCCTGCTCCAGTACTCGAATTGATTATTGACTGCCTTAGGTGGTAGTTAGGTTTTATTTATTATTATTGCACAGGTTCAGCACCTATCAATTATCGCACAGAGTTTACCTAGTGCGTCTTACTCCTGCATGTGATTGGCGGACGGAGCTGAGTTTACTCAAGGTAGCGGCCTTGCTTATGTGGCCGATTTTCCACTTCGTGTCCACAACTTCTACCACATCCACCGCTACAATTCAAACCATTTTGAGTACTGATATATGAGTACTAATCCACATGATTTAACAGTGGCATATTCAAAATTCACCACTTCGCGTCCACAACTTCTACAGTTTTACCACATCCACCGACACATCAGTAACCATTTTGAGTACTGATATATTAGTACTATTCCACATGATTTAACAGTGGCCTATTCTTTCGATATAGTAATATGCTGAGTTGGTTGAATTGCAGGCCGGCTCTGATTCCAGGAGCTAGAGAACGCTTCACTTCAATGTATTCGATGCATCTGTGGTTTAATTCTGGAGGAAGACTGGGTACAAATGCTGTTTCTGTTGATGGTGGGTTTCCTTCGTTTATACCTGAGGAAGTTAAAGAAATCAAGGATCCGTTTGCTCGAGCTTTGGCTCAGAGGATTCAAAGACTTCCTGTAAAGGTATATATGCTTTTTTATTCCTCTGCACAGCATGTTGTAGCATAATTTGTCTTTGATCATCCAGCAAGTTTCTGTTTAGAATATTGCTCAAGAGGCGAGGCCCAGAATCGTAATATGCATCACGCAGCCAATTGGATCGATAAAAGGAAAGAATCTTAATTTGTGTGTGTGCGTGTGCGTGTCCTTCTGACTTAAAAAAACATTTCACTTCTATTCTGATGATTATATGCTCTGACAAGTAAATTCAGTAGTGGTGGTCCCAGACAAGTCTGCAGAATTTCTCATGTCTGACTGCAACTTATCATTGACCTGTTTTTGATTCCTCATATTCTGCCTGTCCTAAAGCTGCAGGTTGGATTTTCTGAGAGTTGTATAATGAGCAGCTGTGTGAAGCCAAGGTTTCAACGTGATACCAATCCAGCTGTCCTCCTCCATTGTTTCGACAGGTCTTCTACTCTTGTAATTTTCACTAGTTACTGGATACCTTTTTGTTTTTATTTCTTTTGTAATTATTACTACTTTTGTTATCCTTACTAGTCACTGATATTTACTACTTTTGTCTCTTTTCCCTTTTGCCCTTTTTCTTGCCTGGTGTGCATTCGAATGAGTAGCTCTTGTTTAGAATGGAGACGCACATACCCATTACTTGAGGACGCTGCAGTGGAGACTTGGGCAATTGACATTCTTGGATGGGGTTTCTCCGACCTAGGTTCGTCTTCAATTTCATCACAGAGATGCAATCATATTTTTCTCTTAGTTCAGGTGCTTTTGATTTGTGTTATGGTTCTTGTTAATTAATCATCTTAGCTAATCCTCAATTGGTGTAGAAAGACTTCCTCCCTGTGACGCGGCATCCAAAAGATATCACCTTTACCAGGTACTTTGGAAAGATAACATCCTGGACATATGCTGATTGATTGTTACCATCCGTCACGCAAATGTTAGGAATAACCTAATTGGCGGTTATTGTTAGTTCTTAGACATTGATCTAACTTTGTGGGCTTCTATTATAGCTTTGGAGGACTCACATCCAACGACCAATGATATTAGTCGGACCAAGCCTTGGTGCTGCAGTCGCGATTGACTTTGCTGTCAACTTTCCAGAAGCTGTAAGCAGTTTTCTTTCAACTGAGATTTTCCTTGAATTTGACGTATAACCACTCAAGTTTCTGAAGTATTCAATCTTCCCATGGAATAAATTACTAACGTGCCTAAAAAAAGAGATGAACAGATCGCCTGGATCAATTTGAAACATTTATCTGTGGTGTTTCTGGTGTCTGTTAGTGAGAGATGGTGAGAGCGACAATAAGTTAGAAAATATATATGTATGTCTAAGATCAATGGCAATAAGGCCAACACATACGTTGATACATTACCAGATCTACAAAGAAAATCAATAGGGGTTAACACAGATAGTAAGGTTTATACATCTTGTGTAAGGGAAGTTCAAAGTTAGAGTTCCGTCGCGAGCAGTCTCCCGTTGATAGGCTCTCTGTTAGAATTACGGTAAGCTACTGAAAAATGCGCCAGTGACCTGGGGATTTGCATTTTGTGTAGACTTTCTTCTACCATGAACTTCAATAACCTCCAAAAAAAAAAAAAAACTAGAAAGATGGAAGTGCTTGAAGCCTTATCCTGCTAGATGTAGTAAAAAAACTAGATGCATCCACTAGAATATAGTACAAGAGATTATTTTATTGTGTGAAGTGAATTGATTTGCTCTTTGTTCAGCAGAATTCGTGAGATTGATAAAGTTAAAACTTACTGTTGACGTGTCCATTCACAAAGATAGTAGATCGTGAGATGAGGGAAAGTGTATAGATATACAATCACAACAGATCTGCAAAATCTTGTTCTTCGAGGTTTACAGGATAATTCTGCAGTCTGCTTCTTCTCTCAGTATCATCGATTGTGCTATTCATCATTCTTATGCTATCTATTCTGTTGTTTGCAGGTTGATAAGCTGATTTTGATTGGTGCAAGTGTTCATGTTGAAGGCACAGGGCTTCTGACAAAGCTACCCAAATTTTTAGCATATGCTGGGGTAAACTCTTCTTCATCCTCATCATCGTCTTCTTCTTCTTCTTCTTTTTTCGCCTCTTCTGGAAAGCTAATCAAGGATCCACATATCCAAGGAGTTAAGCATCAGCAGTGCCCATCATAACAGAAAAGGAATATCATTCTGAATTTTGTAATAAAATTATGTCAAGAGGACAAAAGGGTTTTCTGAAGAGCTCCAATAACAACTTTTGCATTTTCATGTGGCCTGAGACCTTTGGGATTTGTTATCTTTTATCTGTGCAAAGAGAGCTATATTTCCTAAAAATGTGTTGTACACTCTTTTTTTTACCCAGTCTTTTGTAGGATAACAATTTAAAGAGGACTGCTTTGGCACATATTCTGGTTCGACAGAAACGACAAGGAATGTCTACGAACTGATGAACATCGTATCTTTGAATTCGTTCATTAATTGGATCAATGAATCCATTTTCTCATTTTACTTCTTAGGACATTTTGATGAACAAAATTTGGTCCTACCAGATAAACACAATCAGTAATTAGTATTGTCTAAGAGGATGAAACTCAGGGACTTGGTGCAGTTCTATCTTGGCTCTAAGTACTGAAGAAGCTCTTAGAACATGATAAAGAGTCTTTTATAGAGAAGCCTGAATTTGTAGCCACAAAGATAATCATTTGAGCAGACTTGATGTTCTTAGACAAACTAGGTACTGCTTGTATCATCTTATTTATCATGTTTGCATCTCACGTAGACATTTTTCAGGTCTCTTTGTTGAAAAGCCTCCCACTGCGGCTGTTTGCAAATTTACTAGCTTTTGATGATATATCCTTGTCAACATGCTTTGATTGGACCAATGTGAGTGTCCCTATTGATCTAGCTCGTATCAAGCATGGAATTTTATTACACTGATTTTCTGCAGGTTCCTTGCTCTCAGCAGATGCAAGTCTTGAGTGATATCTATCTAACAGATGCATTCTGCTTGATTTCCAAGCAGGTTGGCCGCCTACACTGTCTTTTGCCTTGGTGGGAAGATGCTACAGTGAATTACATGCTTAGTGGTGGCTACAATGTTGTTAATCAAATAAAGCAGGTATAAAATCTTCCATGCTGTATCTGCATTATCAAACAGAAATTTCGTTATTGATTCACCTTACGTACATTCTATGCTCATACCTTTGTGCATGGAAACCCCATGCTGTTTTGGGTACGTTAACGTTTGTGGCTGATTAGTACAGCCATCTTGTCATCCTTTGACAACCATTAATTGATAGTCTCCTTGTTATGGTGCATGATTAATATATTATTGTTAATTTATTCCTTTTCTCTCATACATTTGAGTTCTATATCTTGTATTAGAACCATAGGTTAAAGAAATTGATCCAAAATTGCCAGTGAACATACCAAAAAATTGTGGGAGACAAATTTCATTGTGGGAGCAATTGATAGACATACAAGTTTGTGTAGAAGAAGAATAATAATAAATCAACAATAATATATTAATCACACATAATAGTAACATGTTCTTCTCAATTGATGATAATAATAAAACCCTCTATTTATAGATGAAATGATTTGGTAAACAAGTCTTACAACCACAAGAAATTTTCTAATAAAATACTAAATTCGAGATAATAAAACTATCATAACTAGGCACCAATAGAATTACTAAAATATTAACTTGACTAAAACATGCTAAATAATCATATGAAAATTTATGCATTTGAGCCTTGATACAATATGCCAAGTACCATATCAAAGGCCAAAATCTTAAAATCTACTTTCGCAATTCATCATTATTGACTAAATGACTTAAAATGCTTAAAAAAGTGCTCACTTTTTGCAGGTGAACAAGAGAGTTCTTATCATCTGGGGAGAGTGTGATAACATTGTCAGCAATAAGCTTGCAGTGGTCAGCTTCCATCTATTTGAGCTTTAGTTTTAAAGGAAAAGTTATTTTTGTGGATAAACGCTATTCAAATGAAAATTGTGTGGAAGCAACTAGCCAGTTTGAATAGTGGTAAATATGCTCCAAAAGATTTGTGGAACAAATTGACAGCAAAAAATCTCAGAGAAAACTTCTCCCACCTGCAGAAAAAAATAAAATAGAAAATCATAGAGGTTGTTGTCAGGATGGAGCTAGAAAGGAAATTCAGTGGGAGCAAAGTTAGTACATATAAAATTTTACTAACTATAATACGAAAAAAATATGTTTAAATAACAATATATTTGAAAGTTATGTGTGTAATTAATCAACGGCTTAGAATAAAAAAACATCTTCCAAATCTCAAATTATAAAGAATTCTTCCACTTCTCCTTCCACAACCCTGATAAATTTTCTCTAGATTTTTATTAAAATGAAATAAAAAATGAGCAATGTTTGTGAGTTCGAATCTGCAGTCAAAAAAAGAAAAAAGAAAAAACAGCATTTTTTGTTCTAAAAGCGCATTAGAGTAGATGAAAGAATAAATGCAAATTGAGTCTCTTTCTTTGTTGGTGTCATTTATTATAGGTGTTGTTAAATTATTTGAATATAGAGACATATAAACAAAGTGTGCTACTTCAGATTTTGTTAAACAGTAGTGAAGCTAATTTCATCAAGTGTAGAGGTGAACCTATAATTTGATATGCATATATGGAGATTTTAGTAGGGACAATTCTCTAGTACTTAAATTTTTGCTGAATGATAGTGGAGGCAATTTCATATAAGTTTGGGCACAAAGCTACAGTTGCCGCCACTGACTCCATTTTGTCTCTGTCGCCATCCCGGCCTCCAGCCTCCGGGGAGGTGGGCGAGAAAAGGTGGGATTGATCGTTCAAGAAGTAAAACACTCGTTTTCAACTCTTCCTGCATGTTGCATAAATTGCAGAGGCTGCATAGTGAATTGCCAGATGCGACTATCCGCCAGATACCTGATTGTGGTCATCTCCCGCATGTTGAGAAGCCTGAGATGGTTGCGAGGTTAATCGCGGATTTTGCTCTGTCCGGCACACGTAAAGAGGAGCAGAATCCAATTGTCTTGAACTCGGCTGGGGAGAAAAACACATCGTCGTTCATATGCTAAAAGCCGCAAAAGCTTAGGGAGCATTTTAGACTAACAGTCTAGCGCAGGCTTTATGCAAGTAGAATGATAGTACTAGTACAACCTGTAATGGCTTGTCTAATTATGGATTGCTGGATTCATTTAGCCGTCTCTATGAAGTAAAAAACAGATAAAAGTACCAGAGTAATGATATATATCACCGGTGTATCACCTCCTGCATGCATGTCTATGTAGGATATGCCCCATGTCAACGATTAAATTTATATATTTTTCGATTTAGAAACATTTATATTTGAGTAATTTTCAATTTTTTTATCAAGTTCCTAATACACATATGGAAAGCTTTCCTGAGGAAAATATATACTCTAATTATATTTACGTTTATTCAGTTAATCCTCTCTACCACCCCACCTTCTTCTTCCATGAATTCAAGTAGACTCCATAAGCATCTTTAATTATAAATTTTGCAAGCTTTAGGGTAGTTTTACACAAAATATGAAAATCAATGAGGGTAATCCATACGTATCAAATTTTCGTAGCAAGAATACTCCTGATGTATTCAGAACTCCAATGATTGAGGTATGCTTTATAGTTCTCTTTCTTTTTGTGCATTTTTCGTATTTGTTCAATAATTGATTGATTGAAGTGGATAGTTTGATCATGGTGATTTTGTAACCATAGGATTTGCAAAAAGTTTTTTTTTCAGTAGCGAATTAGGATAACTTAAATCAGTGATCCTTTTTCACATATAATGATTGAATTTACATGCTTTTATACGTTTATTGTTCAATTAATGTTGTTCGAAGTAGTCATACATTATGCATTAAATAGCAAATCAATCAATTTCAAACCAAATTGGTTTTAGTACATTCCCGTAATTAGCCAAGAAAGAAACATTCCAAAATGATAACCAGTTATTAGTTTGGAAACTTACAAATATCAAGCCTTAATTGATTTTGTATAGGAATTATTTATGGTAAGCTTGAAAAGAATAATTGAGCATTATAAATTTTTATTAATTTGATATATCCACATAATTATTGCCAGGCCATTACTCCTTAAAAATAGAAAATGAAACCTTGTTACACATTATCACTCCGTATAGCGCATCAAATCCTCTATCCCGACATTACATTCTATCTCATCTATGTTGTGTTTATATAACTGGCATGTGTATTGATGCATTAATAATTCAAGCAAACAGAGTAGTAAATAGATCAATCATATTTCCTCGAAGCGAAGTTGAAGGGTTCTTTCTCATGGTGCAATTCTATGACCCACTTTAGGTGAATATAACAAGTTCCGTTTTGTGCAATTTGGGGTATTTAATTTTTACACTATGTTAAAAAATATTTACACCAAGTGATGAGAAATCAACTGTACTTGATTTACACTTGAATCCAACTTGTTTACATTCAAATTCAATTGGGTAAATAATCTCAGCGGCCACTAAACTATTGGTCGGATCATATTTTGGCCGTCAAACTATTTCTCGTCAATAATTGACCACTAAACAATATGATCAGTAAATTCATGACCATTTAATCGATAATTGCTCTTAATATGTGAAATTAGCAGTTAATCTATGAAATAGGGTTACGTAATCATTGCATAAAATTGCCCCCGCACTTTGTCACGTATACTGCTAATTCACAAATTAAGAGCAATTATCGACTAAATGGTCACAGATTTACTGATTAAATTGTTTAGTGGCCAATTACTTACGAAAAATAGTTTGATGGTCAAAACATGATCGACCAATCCAATTTATCTATAGCAAACTCCAACTTTTGGATATATAAAATTATTTATACAAAAATTCTACTTATTTACATTAGGGACAAACTTGTATGAAATTGTGCCAGACATAACTTGTGAGATCCCGAATCCATGATTAATCCATCCGTGGCAAATATGCCATTGAAGACTAGGAGGAGATGATGTGTGCACGGATGGCGGCCTTGACTCAAGGCTTTCATAGAGACATTGAAGGCTTGGAAGTTGCTAAGCGAGTTGTCTACACATTGATCCAAACCCATGAAGAGTCAAGTAGAGTCCACGGGTCCCCTGAGTAGAATCGGCCAACTGTTGGGCCTTCATAATCTTGAGTTGTCAAGTCATTGTTTAGATTAATTACTAGTTGAGTCATGGATTCGGCCCACCTAGTTCAAACGATGGCCGAACCTCCCTTTCCCTTTCCCACCTAGCATTAGGGTTTCTTAGTCGTGAGTCTATATAAAGGGTTACTTTGTACGAGTTGAGGGTTAGACGTTTTATCAATAAAATTCATTGTTTTCGATTCTCTCTGGTGTGAGAAACTCGATCCTCTACTTGCTTTTGGCAAGGCTTCTTGAGCAATCTCGTGCTTGTCCTTGATTGTTCATCCGACCTATCCACTTGAGTATTCACCTCGATTGGAGTCATGGTTCTACCACCTTCAATCAAATTGTGTCGTCCGTCTTGGTTTTAGGTTCCGCAATCCAAGCGTTGGACAACCTCGCTAGATCCTTGGGCAAACGTGCTACGTGTCTCGAAACGTGTTGATAAGGAGCGTATTAGGAGAGCAAGCCCCAAAAACGAGGCATGATCCTTTTGCCGGGCCATAGCCGTAATGTGATTACTTTGATGATCATTGTTGAAGATAGGAGAAAAAGATTCTAATTCCATTTGGATTTATGCGTTGGTAAATTCTGCATTAAGCCAAGCCTATTAATAAATGTTTTTGGTGTTACTCCACTTACAAGAAATGATTATTACAGGTGATGATTTGGATGGTGTTTAATAGCTTAGGTAATCTCTCATTGAACAATTTGAAATGAAGGATCTTGACTTTCTTAATTATTTTCTAGGTCTTGATGTATCTTTAGATACTATTAGTTACTACTTGTCTCAGGTTAAATATGCTTCTGATCTTTTGGCTTTTTACTGGCTTAACAGATAGTAAGGCTATTTCAACTCCAATTGAGGCAAATACTCATCGTACTCCTCTAGATGGCACTTTATTGGACGGCCGTATGCGATGCTCTCAAATAGTTGGTAGTCTTGTCTTCCTGACTATTACATAGCCTGACATTATTTATACTGTTCATATCATCAATTAGTTCATGAGCGCTCCTCGTTCTATTCTTTATGCTATTGTTATATGAATCCTTCGCTATTTCAAGCTACACTTTTTCATGGTCTCCATTTCTCAGCCCATCTAACTCTTCAACTTCATGTTTACTCTGATGCTGATTAGGCTGGCGATCCTACTAATCATCATTCTACTACAGTCTTTTACTTGTTAGGTGATTCTTTGTTTTCTTATCATAGAAAGAAATAGACAGTCACAACCAGATTTAGTTTTAAAGCTGAATGTCGAATTTTAACTGACATTAGAAGGGCTAGTTTGGCTTCATTGATTACTTGAAGACATAGGTGTTACTCACTCATCTCCTATTACTGTCCATTTTGATAATCATGGTGCTATCCAAGCAACGCTGGTTTTCATGACCGCACCAAATATATTAAGATTGATTGCGATTTTATGCAGCAATATCTTTTTCGTGGTATATTATGCCCCTCTTCTATTCCTTCATTGGATCGAATGGCTGATCTCTGCATCAAAAATTTTCCTCTGATTGTTTTCATGATCTCAAGTATAAACTTAAGCTAGTTTCTTTACAACCACCTTAAGTTTGAGGGGACTTTAGTGTAAACATGTTAATATGGATATTAGTTTATCAACTAGTCTATTAGCATCAGTTAGGAATTTCTTTATATAGACGAGTCTAGATTCAAGGTAATATATATTGTGAGAAATACATTACAATTATTATAAATAAGGGCATATGTGCACAATTCCTTTTATATTATTATGAGAAATGCATTACAATTTCCCAAACTTCAACTTCTCTAACAAATATCACAAAAATTTTTTAAAAATATTCTCTTGACAGATTTTCGAGTTATCTTTTTATTTCACATATACTTTAGCATATTTTTTCACAAAAAATATAAAAACTTGCAATTTAAACAGGCTATGAGATCTTCAAGGCTTTTTTTTTTGGCATTAAAACCCAAGGAAGCTACGCGGCTGGTCGAGCATCCACTCCATGGCCCCCCGGCTGTTGGATTACTAGAGCCCTCAGGTAAATTTCCCTCTGGAGATCTGCAATATTTAGAGTTCTTCCCTCCCGAATAGCAGACATAACGGGTGGCATGACTATAGTCCGCCAGTTTTTGATCAGATGCCAGATATAATAGGAGTCATAGGAAATTGTAGTGCTCCACGCCATGACCACAATAAGCACAATCACATCTGTCTCACTCAACTTACCTCTAATGTCTTTTGGTACAACCGTAACAAGTGATATAGCATACGTTAAAAGTAGGCTCATAATTGCCACCGACATAATACGAAGTAAAACCACGAGCGAGACCATGCTACTTCTAGTAAACCTCGACTCGTCCATGAGCAATACAACTGTGGTCAAGGACGAAACAAATGCTGTGCTAGCTGCCCGAATCAGACGCCGGCAGAGCGCGGGATGAGTCTTGGCTATGACGGCTTCTCCTATTTTATGTGGATTAGGTCCTTCCGATAAGTCATCTTGCCATACCCCTCCTGGAGGGTTCACCACAACTTGAAAAGCCATAGTTGCTATGAGCGAAGCCACTACCATAATAGTTTTTCTGTTCTTTGCCATCAGCGTCCGGAACGTCTGTTCTCCATTAAGAACGTCCACGCCTCTTAAGGCTTCGGACTTTTGAAGAGAGCTTCGAATTTCGGATCTGATTTTACCCTGAGCCGACAAAAGGTCTAAAGCTGTTTTCCCATTTGCATTCTTGATGTTCACCCCAACTCTGGCCTCATCAAGCAAGTATTTGATCGTCTGCATTTCCCAATCATCAGTTTATGTAGTTCTAAATTCTAGATCGATCAAGGGTGGATCCTTTCGGTTGTTTGTTAGACTAAGAATCAGTACGATGTATTTGAAATTATCAAACCAAATAAGAAATTTAAAAAATAATTATTTATCCAATTAGCTTTGAGCTCGTGCAATTGTGGTTTGGGGTTTAAGCTTTACTAAGAAATTAAGTTTGGTTGGTTTTTGAGTAAATGCATTGTTGCATTTTTTATGGCAAAAGATTTTGAACTTGTTTATTGGCTTTGCTCCCTTGTAGGATTGTAAGTGAAGCTCGAGTCCAGTTGGAATCTTAACGTTATGCCTAGTTTGGGGGTGCATGAGATACAAGAAGAGGGTTTCAGTTAAGAAAGGAAATAAGGTTGAGGAAGAATGACAACATTTTTCATGTTGTTTGGGAGTACCGGAAAAACCAAGGAGAGGAAGAGATTAATTAACATATTTATCATGCATATCTTCAAAAAATTGAATTATTTTTGGTGTTTGTTTTGATGGACAAACGTGACAAATCAAGGGCCAAGTTTTTGTTTCCTTTTATATTTCATCATCCATTTCTCTTCTTCCCTATCCAGTTTAGACTCCTAACATAAGAAAATGACCAAATCCTATCTTTTCTCTTTTCTTCTGACCATTTTACTTCAATCCAAACTCATTGCAAGTACTGACTGAGAAAACCTATTTAGAGTCACTTAGAGCTTGGGTGATAGTTGGGCTCAACTCCGATGAATTTGACGCCAGATCCCAGGTAGGGATCACCGTGAACATGGACTCCATTTGTAATTCCTAAGTCATTCTTAGTGTAATGCTATTGACATTTGTGAATTTTTCGTGGTTTCCCCCTTAAGAAAGACAAAGTCAGAGCCAAAAAAAAAAAAAAAAAACAAGAACATGAAAAAAGTACCTCAGTCTGCCTGTAGACTATTGCCATATGTAAAATTGTCATGCCATCATCATTCTTAGCATTCAAAAGATCGGGATGATCTATAGCATTCAAAGGATCGGGATCATCTATAGCATTGACAACCATCTTCAATGCTTCCAGCCGACCATACTTGGCACACAAATGTAGAATGGTCCCTCCGTCGTCTGTCTTTTCTCTAACTGCTTGGGGGGTGGAATCAATAATTGCTTTCAAGACCTCTAGTTTGCCGCTCATGGCAGCGAGGTGTAAAGAGTTCCTTCCAGCCTTATCACGCAGTAAACACATGTAAGAGTTCACCTTCATAACTTCTTTTACGAACTCTACATGCCCTAGAAAAGCAGCTGCATGTAGAGGAGTCTTATGTGGAGAATTTAAAATTGCTCGATCAAGAATGAGAGGGTCTTTTTCAAGTAACTCAGAAAGTTTATGAACGTCGCCTTGTGTAGCAGCATCATACAGAGTTTTCTCCATTAGATCCATCCAGCTGTTGTAGTTAGTGTGCCCCCTTACCTAAAGGCTTGTTTGAGGAAAACCGATAGGCTTTGGAAGAGTTTTTGGTGGGGATCCACGGAGGAAAAGAGGAAAATGCACTTGGTTAATGACATCAATTTGAGAAGAAATGTCTTCAGAAGGGCCTTCAGCTGTTCAAGAAAGGGATTACTTGGACAATCAGGATTCAGGAACAAGGATAACTAAGACTGGTTAGGAAAATGTCCCTTAGACAACTTTTGATGATATTCCTATATTCATCCTGACTCTCAAGGACATCTTTGAATTTAACTTTACTTGGGAACTTAATAAAATAAAATTCTTGTTCCTCAATAGCTAGCTGTCCTTGTTAAAGCTACCCGTAGGTGGCTTTGCTAATTAGAATGACTCTTTTTGATGGAAAGGCACTGCTGTTGGTCAATTCTCCCTTAAGCCTGCTATCAATGTCTAATTCCCAAACCTTTTCTGAATCCCCTCTAACCTATAGTCCAAAATGGCTGTTAAGGACACTCAAAGAATGCAACTTCCAACAATATGCCAGTTCCTTGTATTTCAACAGTTCGGGTAATTACGTTGCTAGTAGCCAATTACTGAACCTCCAAGAAATGGTTAACTTTTGGTCATCCAAAAGACCATATTCCAAGCGACTCGATTGCCTCTAAATATAGGGTTTATCTAATGAGTGCGCACTCATTAGTCACTCATTAAAATATAACTCAGGTATTAAATTTTTGAAAAAATAAATTTAATTAGACAAAGTATATAAAATAAAGAAGCGGGCTTCAACATTCATTTGAACCAAACGGTTATATTTTGTGCGGAGGATACGTTTTCACATGATTAATTGGCTGAAAGTTGCATGGTGAGCGAATCATTTGGACTAGCACTAAATTTTGTTGTCACACTTGCAAGGATTATGACAGGTTGTCGAAGCCTGTACAATAATAAAACCTGCTCAAACTAAAGTTAATTCTGTAGATAGCGGTGAGCAGGGTCGAATCCACAGGGACTGGAGATAATTCGTTTCTTCTAGAGTCCAAAGTATGGGGGGTTTTGGATTAAATGCTAACTAAATAAATTAACTGCAGAAAATAATTAATTAAAAGAAATGATTGGGGAAACTCTAGCCAAGGATACACTTCAGAAATGGTTCATGCAACTGATCATTGATGTAGAAATAATTCCAACATTTAGTAATAGATTAGTTATAGTTGTCATGCACGCGATAAACAACCAACCCTTCCTTAATTTCTCGATAGCTAAGGTACGACCATTAGCTATTTCTCTAACCCAAAAATAACCCTAGGTACGACCGTAGGATTTAATTTCTAGATTGCATTAAGAATTAGAAAGGCCCAATCCTAACTAACAAACACGCTACGAGGGTTTGTTTAAGTTAGATCGTATATTCCCCTGACATAAACCCAATTACGCCAGTTGCTACTGAGATAGAGATAACGAACAATTACGGATTCAATCACCCCTATTTAGCAAAATAGCCTATATGAATAATTAAATATTGCGCATCTATTCAATCACTCACATGAGCTATAGCAATTAAAAGCAGGAAACATATAAATATCAATAAATTAAGGAAACAATTAAAATAAATTAGATCTCACAGTAATTGTTGAACCAAATCTTCAGTTGTCCCCTTGACTAGAATTGAGAGGTTAGTCCTCCATTAATGGAGAACAACCATGCGAAAGAATAAAACTAAACTATGCTAAGAGCTAAGCTAAAACTATTGAATGATCCCCCTTCTCTGTACGTTTTGCCTCCTTTTTAAAGCCAACAATGACTCAAGTTATCTAGTGGTCCCCACGGATTAGAAGTCAAGGAGCAAAAGAATTGGAGCCCTGCCGAATTGCTTGTTTCCTATTGCCAGTAGAGCTCTAATCTCCTAATCAGCAAGCAAATGCAGTCTGTCTCTTCCTCTCCTTGTGGGCCCTCTTCCTCTCCTTGTGGGCCAGGTCGATGGAGCCTTCTTGAAGTCTCCCACTTATGGAGCAAGTCCCTACTTTTTGGTAGTTTTCTGCTTCATTCCTGAAATTAAGTCCAGATACCAAATATGAGTAAATATTAACAATTAAGCAATATTTGGTAAGGATAAAAAGGGAGATTAATAATAAAATAACCAACAATTAACACCCTATCAATTCCCCCCACACCTGAATCATGCTTGCCCTCAAGCATGGGAACAGCAATTGAACACCAAAATTTGACAATGGCTACTGCTCCAACTACCGTATTGCCAAGACACCAAGAAAATCATATATCAAGCGGCACAGGTCAAGATCCAAGAAAAATCACTCCGGTTAGCATATAAACTACCAACTCCTCCAATTTCAAGCAAACTAATCTAAGAAAAAGGAATGGTTGCTCACATTTATCAGCAAATGGTCCATCTATTAACCAAAATCTCGACATTAAGATCACAAACTGGCAAGCTGACTTATTCACATACTAACACAATCTTTATTTTATTATTTTTTTCTTTTTGTTTTGTTTTTGTTTCTTTTTTTTTTTTTTTTTTTTTTTTTTTTTTTTTTTTGAGTAACAAAAGACTTAGTCTATAGCCCTTAGAGCCTTTTGACGCGAACTCCAACATTTGATAGATGGAGGAGCCCGGTTACTCAACTCTAATTGCTACGGGACCATGCACTCATAGCAACTACTACCTTTTGACGCGAAAATCAACACTTTAGGTGAAGATCCCCGGTTACTCAGTAGTAACAACTAGTGAAGTACAGTCACCTCTTATTTATGATAACATACCACAATAACTAGAAAATATCACAAAAATAACAGCAGTCAGCCTCAAATTTCCAAACATGGAGAACTAAAATTAATAATTGGACCAATTCACATGA
>NW_020861907.1:0-45871 GCF_003713205.1 Coffea eugenioides
TGCTGTCCACAAACCGATCCACTTAACTGGTGGAGTTTATGTGCAATCTGTCCGCAGTTTCTATGTCATTAATTTTTTAGGATTTTTCCAATTTTTGTCTGTTTTAATTAATTATTATTTGACTTTTATTAAGTCGTTTGGTTAGATGTGTTTACTCAATAAAAGGGCCAATCTTGTGTTAAACCTTGAGTTTAATAGGCCATTAATTTAGTTGAATCAAATAGTTTAGTTATTAGATAAGTGAAATTAATCCAAATCCAGTTTAGATTTTGGTTTAGGTTAGGATTTTGCCTATATAAGGGCTTAAATTTTATTGTAATAGACAATTGAGAGTTTATGACATTGATCCTTTAAGGTTTCCCCTAAACTTGAGTGGGATTTTCTTATTTAACTCCAAATCTTGATTCACTTTAAGCCTGTTCTTGAGTGGATTGAGTGTTGTATCAATTTGATATTCACCCAAATTATGGCCGGCCTACCTAAACTCCATCCAAATTTCGTCCGAATCTATCTCCTTATGAATTGGGGTTTTTGATAGATCATAATTTGTTGTTAAATTTATAATTATTCTCCCCCTGATTTTAGCCAAATATTATTTTAATCGTCGGATTCTACTTATATTTGGTATTTTGTGCTTATTTCAGGAGAAAGAATGAAAAGTGCCTAAAATCAAATTTCAGAGAACTTCTTGATGAGTAGGCGTGCCCACGCCTAACTCCAGCCTTCTTGGCCGGACCTTCGGGATTATGTGCACGTGGAAAGCTTCCTAGAATGAGTGGAATAGCTGGCTTCAAACCAGGAAATCACAAGACTCATGGGCCGCAGAGGTGTAGAGGATAAAAACTCTAATCCTACAAAGCTTCAAGGACTTGGAAGCTTACCTTTCTTCTCGGCGGCTATTGTGAGGGAATTGGCTAAAAAAGCCAGAATCACGTGCAATCAAGAGTTAGTTTTTTTGCTTTTGTTCTGGAGCCGTTTCCTTTCTTTTCGGCGGCCA
This sequence comes from Coffea eugenioides, assembly GCF_003713205.1. Lineage (NCBI taxonomy): Eukaryota > Viridiplantae > Streptophyta > Magnoliopsida > Gentianales > Rubiaceae > Coffea > Coffea eugenioides. The sequence goes on from NW_020861907.1 coordinate 998, forward strand.
ATAGAAACAAAGCCAGAATCACGTATGAATTAGACTAGCTTGAGTTTCCTTTTTCTAGCGGTCAGACGTCTTCTTTTTCGGTGGAACAATTCGGCTGGCACTTAGGTCTTTGTACTTTTCCTTTTTAGCCGACCTTGGGGAGGACAATTGCTTTGATTTTGATTTTCATCTTTTACTTTTCTTCCTTGGCCGATTTGGCCAGGAACAATTTGGTAAGATTCAGATAGCTTTTTCGCAAGGTTGTTCTCCATTAATGGAGGACTAACCTCCTAATGCTAGTCAAGGGGACAACTGAAGATTTGGTTCAACAATGACTGTGAGATCTAATTTATTTTAATTGCTTCCTCCATTTATTGGTATTCATATGTTTCCTGCTTTTAACCGTTATAGCTCGTGTGGATGATTGATTAGTGCGCAATAATTAATTATTCATAGAGGCTATTTTGCTAGATAGGGGTAATTGAATCCGTAATTGTTCGTTATCTCTGTGTTAGTAGCAACTGGCGTAATTGGGTTTATGTCAGGGGAACATATGGTCTAACTTAAATAAACCCTCGTAGCGTGTTTGTTAGTTAGGATTGGGCCTTTCTAATTATTAATGCAATCTAGAAATTAAATCCTACGGTCGTACCTAGGGTTGTTTTTGGGTTAGAGAAATAGTTAACGGTCGTACCTTAACTATCGAGAAATTAAGGAAAGGTTGGTTGTTTATCGCGTGCATGACAACTATAACTGATCTATTAATAAATGTTGAAATTATTTTTGCATCAATGATCAGTGCATGACCCATTTCTGAAGTGTACCCTTGGCTAGAGTTTCTCTTAGTTATTTCTTTTAATTAATTATTTTCTGCAGTTAAATTGTTTAGTTAGCATTTAATCCTAAAACCCCCTATACTTTGAACTCCAGAAGAAACGAATTATCTCCAGTCCCTGTGGATTCGACCCTACTCACCGCTATATACAAAATCTGTATTTTTCTTGAGTAGGTAATTATTATTGTACAGGCTCGACACCGTCAATTTTTGGCGCCGTTGCCGGGGACTGGTGCCTGTTTAATTTGTTTCTTTTTTAGTTCATTTTATTTTCATTTCCATTTTTTTTCCCTTTTAATTTTTTCTTCTTTTTTTTTTCTTTACTAGTTTATGGCTGCTAACACTCCGTATTTTGGTGATAGACTGGATTTTGTTTCCAGGGAAGGCAATGAGGCTTGTTTTTTTGCTAAGTTTGCATATTCAGAGGCACTAAACTCTATTAGGGAAAGAATGGCTGCTGCAACCTGTAAAATTTGTTATGCCAGGGATCATTCAACCGGTATGTTCCCCGAATATCAAGATAATCTGAGTGTCCCACTCAATAATTATGGAGATTTTTCACCCTGGTCTCAAACGTGGTATAACCCTAATCCAAACGGGTATGATCAAGGATGGTGGGATAACTCCAGTTATAATTATACAACAGGGCCAATGAATTTTCAGCAGTATGAGTCTCAAGAATCATCATCTATGTCAGGTATGTCTCTTGAAGAAATAGTTGAATCAATAGCTACTAATACATATCAATTCCAACAGGAGACACAAATGAGAAATGGGATGATGAAGGATGCAATGAGTAATCTGGCAGATCAAATATGTCTATTGACATCCAGAATAAATCGATTGGCTTCTCAAATTGAAGAATTGCCCTCGAAAACCATTGTTGATTTTGAAGAAAATGAGAGTGCAATTTGCTTGACTAGTGATGAGGAGATGCAAGAGTGTCAAAATGAGAGATCTACAGATGCAGTTGAAAAAGAAGCCGAAAAGGAAGAAATGGAACCCCAACCGCAACCCATTCAAGTGAAAGAATCCAGTGAAGAATCATCAAATGTGGTGACACCACCTCCATTCCCTAATCCACATTTTCTTAACTCTTACTCTATGATTTCTGTTAATGAGATTGATTTTGTTATACCGGAAGTTTTTGAGTCTCATGGCAGAAATGAGTTAAGAGTAGCTATGGTCAAATATCTTGAACCGTTGAGTGCGCTTGATGAAGGAGTGGATGAAGAATTGAGATCACTGCTTGATTATTTGGCGCCATCTACTAGTCCATGGAAGACCGTAACTCGTGTGCTCAAGAATTACTCTATTTACGAGGACTATCAGGATTACATAGAAGATGAAGCACTGAAGCGAGCTACACGATTTTATCCTCCATGAATACACAGGACAATGTCTAGCCAAAGACATTAAAGAAAGGCGCTGCTTGGGAGGCAACCCAAGGCTTTTGTTTTAATTTTCTTATGTTTTTGGAGTTTTTGTTAAGTGTTAGTTGCATTTAGTGATTTGTTGGTTTTGTGGCAGGAAGTTGCCAGTTAGACGTGCCCACGGTAGGTGGTCGCGCCTAAGAAAGGAAGCTTTAATTTGGCGGACAGAAGACTACCCAGCAGTTAGGCGTGCCTACGCCAGAGGGTCACGCTTAAGGAAAGCAATTTTCTTCTGTGGTCAGAAGACTCTCTAGTAGTTAGACGTACCCACGCCAGGTGGTCACGCTTAAGGATCTTAATTTCGGACGGTTGGTCAGAAGACTTGAAGGCAGTTAGTTCCAAGACCGCAACCAAAGGACTTCAAATTTCACTGCCACCATGCACTGTTCAACGTGGGTCGTCAGTTCTTGATTATCGCTGCTCATCGCGCATAATTCTTCCTCATCTATCGTGAGCCACCTGAAATCCTTAGCTGCCGATCATAGCCTTCATCGTCATCAGTTTCGCCATTGAGCTCTACATGTCTTTTGCCTCTCACCTACAGTTGTGCCACAACCCCCCTTTGATGATCAGGGAAGTTTCGTTGTCCCTTTTTGTTTTGAATTTTATTCTTTATTACTTACATTGGGGACAATGTAAGATTTAGGTGTGGGGGGAGTAATATATTGATAATATATTGAAAAAGTGCAAGGGTAGGCATTTTTGTTGAAATTTTTTGTTTGACTTTGTCGAATTTTGTCCAATTTTTTTGTCTATCTTTGTGCATATTTGTGATTATTCCTGATAAACGAGGGTTAGATGTCTCAAATTTTCCTATTGCCAAGATTTTACACTTTAAGGTGTTGAGTATGACATGGTTGAGTTTAAGAGTATCTCTTTGGTGAATATTTGAAATTTTGTGACTTTTACACTTTTTGGTTAACTTCTCTAAGTATTGTAAATATTTGTCTCGCATTTTTATTTTTGTTTTTGTGCAAATTGGTTCAGTTATTAATCTTAGTTCTCCATGTTTAAGAAATAAAGCGGATTTGTGTGGTATTTAATTTTATTTTTGGTACTTATTTATGAATAGTATTAGGCTATACTCTGCTAGTATCGTTGCCTAGTAACCGGGAGTCTTCACCACAAGTGTCGACTTTCGCGTCAAAAAGCGACGATAGCTATGAATATGTGGTTTTTAAGCGATGTTGGCTGAGTAACCGGGCTCCTTCATTTAGCCAATGTCGGAGTTCGCGTCAAAACTCTTGAATGGCTAAAAACTAAGCATTCCCCCGAAAAAAAAAAAAATCAATCAAGCGTGGGGATATTTTAGAAAAAAGTGCTAATAGTGAAAAATGTGAAAGTGCTTGAATGAATTGTTAGCCCGCTGATTCATGAATTTTAATGTTGAGATTTGGCTTAATAGTCGAACCATTTGCTTATGGATGCTGGTTGAATATTTTATATTTTTAGATTAGTTAGTCATAAATTGAAAGAGTCCTTAATCTTCAAAGCTAACTGGAGAAATATTTCTTGAAAATTGCTACTAATACTTGACATACGTTTTAATTATATCTTGGCAATAGAAGATTTGAGTAATACCATTGTTTGAATTTGATTATTTGATTTATGTTCTCATGCTTGAGAACAAGCATGGTTTAGGTGTGGGGGAAATTGATAGGTCATAATTTGTTGTTAAATTTATAATTATTCTCCCCCTGATTTTAGCCAAATATTATTTTAATCGTCGGATTCTACTTATATTTGGTATTTTGTGCTTATTTCAGGAGAAAGAATGAAAAGTGCCTAAAATCAAATTTCAGAGAACTTCTTGATGAGTAGGCGTGCCCACGCCTAACTCCAGCCTTCTTGGCCGGACCTTCGGGATTATGTGCACGTGGAAAGCTTCCTAGAATGAGTGGAATAGCTGGCTTCAAACCAGGAAATCACAAGACTCATGGGCCGCAGAGGTGTAGAGGATAAAAACTCTAATCCTACAAAGCTTCAAGGACTTGGAAGCTTACCTTTCTTCTCGGCGGCTATTGTGAGGGAATTGGCTAAAAAAGCCAGAATCACGTGCAATCAAGAGTTAGTTTTTTTGCTTTTGTTCTGGAGCCGTTTCCTTTCTTTTCGGCGGCCAATAGAAACAAAGCCAGAATCACGTATGAATTAGACTAGCTTGAGTTTCCTTTTTCTAGCGGTCAGACGTCTTCTTTTTCGGTGGAACAATTCGGCTGGCACTTAGGTCTTTGTACTTTTCCTTTTTAGCCGACCTTGGGGAGGACAATTGCTTTGATTTTGATTTTCATCTTTTACTTTTCTTCCTTGGCCGATTTGGCCAGGAACAATTTGGTAAGATTCAGATAGCTTTTTCGCAAGGTTGTTCTCCATTAATGGAGGACTAACCTCCTAATGCTAGTCAAGGGGACAACTGAAGATTTGGTTCAACAATTACTGTGAGATCTAATTTATTTTAATTGCTTCCTCCATTTATTGGTATTCATATGTTTCCTGCTTTTAACCGTTATACCTCGTGTGGATGATTGATTAGTGCGCAATAATTAATTGTTCATATAGGCTATTTTGCTAAATAGGGGTAATTGAATCCGTAATTGTTCGTTATCTCTGTCTTAGTAGCAACTGGCGTAATTGGGTTTATGTCAGGGGAACATATGGTCTAACTTAAATAAACCCTCGTAGCGTGTTTGTTAGTTAGGATTGGGCCTTTCTAATTATTAATGCAATCTAGAAATTAAATCCTACGGTCGTACCTAGGGTTGTTTTTGGGTTAGAGAAATAGTTAACGGTCGTACCTTAACTATCGAGAAATTAAGGAAAGGTTGGTTGTTTATCGCGTGCATGACAACTATAACTGATCTATTAATAAATGTTGAAATTATTTTTGCATCAATGATCAGTGCATGACCCATTTCTGAAGTGTACCCTTGGCTAGAGTTTCTCTTAGTTATTTCTTTTAATTAATTATTTTCTGCAGTTAAATTGTTTAGTTAGCATTTAATCCTAAAACCCCCTATACTTTGAACTCCAGAAGAAACGAATTATCTCCAATCCCTGTGGATTCGACCCTGCTCACCGCTATATACAAAATCTGTATTTTTCTTGAGTAGGTAATTATTATTGTACAGGCTCGACACCTATCAGTTTTTTTGCAGGATTGCAGATTTCTCTCATCCTAGGGGAGTTCGTATCAAGATTCTTCCATGACCTGACATAGTATTCAAGTGTTCCGGGAACTCATCTGACTTTTTAGCTCTATTTGGGAATCTTTTTTTTTTTTTTGTCAATTACCAATTCTTATATTACTTCTATTCTAACCCAGCTAGGGATGGAACTAGAGGAAGTGGTTCCCATTTTTAAACCAAAAAAATGCACACTACACATCCTTTAGATTTTAAAGCAGGTGCAAAGGTTTAAACTTATAACTTAAAGCCGGTCTTATACCTTATGCTTCACTGGTAGCCAACTCACTTAAAGCGAATCGATCGCTTGAATTGGAAAGCAAACAATCAAAAGAAAGGAAATTTTACTGCATAAAGCTTTTGGGATGGTTTCTCTTTGTTATCTTGTTTTTTGTTTTTTCTTTTGAAATTTTACCTCTCTACATAACTATATATAGAACTTTGATTGTAGATAAATATCATTAGAATCCATCCCTAACCTTTTTTCTCTTTTTCTTTTTTCTTTTGAACAAAACATCCCTAACTTTATCTACAAGATATTGTGAGTGCACAAGTACACGCCACACCACACATCAATCTATATAATTTTCCTCGTCTTTGTGTACAAGTTGGCATCGAATCAAGAGCTATCTTAGGCCATTGAAGTCCTTTTTAGACACAACTAGGCTATTGAAGTTCGTTGCAAAATTTAGTTTGGAATTGTCCAAAACATTTTTTTTTTCCTTCACAATCTTATTGCAGATTGTTTGTCCCTGATTTGGAGCCCAATGCGCTGGGTTTGGTGGGATTTAAATTGAATAGAAATTAAGTTATGGGTCCATGCCCAACCAATCTTAGACTAGTCAGGGAACCATGCAACGCGGGAGAGAGTAATATGTGAGGCCCGTGATCCCTGTCCAATATCATGCTGGTGTCTTGATTTGAACGCACAAGCAGACATGCAGACGTGTATGCAAGCAAAACCTTGTTCACTGGAAAGATTAACATGGTTATGGTGGAATTAGTATCTTCAATTGAACAATGCATAAATTTGATCTGGTAGTACTACAATATCACCAATTATACCAAAAAAAAAAAAAACTAGTTAATTTGTTTCTTTTGGGCTTGTTCTAGTATATTTTAAGTTGTAAATCTAATCATATTTAGATTAGTTTATTGATTGTATTATTTTTACCATTGCGGATTTCCAGTAATCTAATGAAAAAGTACATTCGGGTTCTAAAGGGACGACACTGCAAAAAGATGTACAGAGAATAGTAAGAGTCATTCAATTCCCAGTTTGCTTGGATCTTAGTGGCTACTAGGAGATTAAAAAAAATAACTATCCTATGATTTTAAAAATTATGCATAACCCCCTCATAATTTGGATTAAAAATCTCAGCAAACTAGAAATTGAATAACTCTCACCGTTCTCTGTACATCTTTTGCAATGTAGTCCCTTTAGAATCACAATGTATTTTTTTTAATTAGGTTATTGTAAATCTGCAACAGTAGAAGCAATACAATCAATAAACTAATCCAAAAATGGTTAGAATTACAACTTAATAATACTAGAACAAACCCAAAAGAAACAAATTAACTAGTTTTCTTGGTATAATTAGTTATATTGTAGTACCACCAGATCAAATTGTTTTGCTCATAAAGAAACAAGGAATGGTCCAAAACTGATGCATAGTTCAGTTGAAGATACTAAAGCTTTAATTCCACCATAACCATAACGTTTGCTTGTACATGTGTACTTGTGCGTTCAAGTTAGCACAGTAATATGATACGGACGAGGATGGAGGTCCCACAAGTTAAATTCTATCTAACTCAAACTGGTTGTTATAACTTTCGGTGTAAATTCAAACAATTTTGGTGTAAACGCCAACTTAGTTATATAAGTTGACAAGTTCAAATTTGTATGTAAGTTGCATGAATTTATACTAGAAGTTATAAAAATTACATTTGAAATGGCAAAACTCTACTTGTGAGACCCTTGATTTGATATTGATTACTAAAGTGTTCAGCCCAATGGATTACGGATCTCACAAGTTGAGTTTTATCCAGTTCAAATCAGTTAGTATAATCCTGACCATCCATCTAGTTCAAATCGATTAGTGTAATTTTTGCAACTTTCAGTACAAATTCATACAACTTGGATACAAATTTGAACTTGTCAACTTATTTAACTAAATTGGCATTCACACCAAAAATATATCAATTTACATCAAATGTATCAAAAGTAATATCAACCAGTTTGAATATTACATAATTCAACTTGTGAGCCCCTAATCCAGTAATGTAGTGTTGCTACCTATTAAGGAATTGCAGCATGACAGTGGAAGGATTCCGGTAATTCCAGTAGTTCAACTCGGAGGGACGAAATAATACTGCAGTGAGGATGGGTGATATTGCAGAATTTAAGGAATAGCCTTGAAAAGTTAATAAATATTTAGGTTTTTGTGTTGTCACAATTGTTCTCCCTTCCCTTCCATCTCTCGAAAATACCCTTCTCCCTTGCAATTGTCCCCTTCTATTTTGAAAAATTTCCCAACTCCTCTTGCATTGGCCCCCCTAAAAAGCCAATATGTTACAATGGTTTCAAAGCTAATTAAACGCAAACTTGAGCACTATTTGAATAAAGAACAAATTTAAAAAATTCAAACAATAACTCAATCTAAATTCATAATTTTGAATTGAATACCTCTATGAATTTTTCAAACTTGGACTGATTTTGACCGTTAATTTGAAATCCACTTGAAATTTCATTTGAATTGCAAATCAACGGTTGATATCAATCCAAACTCGATTAGGCCGATCTCAGCTGTTAAATGCTGTAAAAGTTGCAGAAAATCCGAGTCTGGAACCAATGAAACCATTCACAACTATTAGGTAAGGAGGTAGGTAATAGTTACCATCCAATTAAAGGTTTTAACTGTGGAAGGTTCTTTCTGAGCCAATACCGAGGAGTTCTCAACTATTTATAAATGTTGACATCAAGATAACAAAACCAATATATAATAATACATTAAAATAATGAAATCCATGCTGTTGCATACTGAAAATAAATTATTAAGTCCAAGTCTTTCGAGTTTGTTTGGATAGTGGGTTATTTTTTCAAATATAATTCTTTACATCACCATTACAATTTTCAATACAGTTTTTTATCTTCTCATTTACCTTTTTATCTCGCATACATCACATCACAAAAAGTGTTATAGTAAATATATCTCAAATAATTTACAATCCAAACACCAATTCGCGTTTGTCAGATTCAAAGGTGGTGGGTAAATGCATACCTGAATTCACATGGCTGAGACCGCTTTTACGTACTAAAAATTTATCTGAATGACTGGTCAGACATTAAAATAGTTTTAAGCATAATTCATATAACCTTTTACGGGGTAAATTTGCGAATAAATGCACTTTGAATCACCATTCAGACTTTAAATTGAAACCAGTATGATTTCGTCTAATTGGTACATTGACTTAATTGGCAAGGATGTACATGTAAGCAACCCGTGATAACGGAGTACATCGTGGTCCGTGACTGTAAATTGAAACTTGAATCATATAAATTTTTGTTTTCTGCATGCTAACCATAAATATTTAGGCCGAATTTTCTTAAAAATCCACCTTAAATCTTGAAATTCAATCCAAAAGCTGTAGCTAAAACATTAGAGTTTCTTTGTTTTGGGTTGAAACAGAAAATATGCAGTAGGTAGCGTTGACTAATTGTATAAAAAGCCAACAATTTGAGTGAAGGAAGTGCAAAAGTAATTTAGAGAGATTGTTCTATATAGAAACTTTAGGACATAAACGGATTCTGCTTCTGCTGCTGGTGCTGCTTCTTCAAGTCTGGATCGCCTTGAAGAATTTGAGAAAACTTTGCGAATCCGCTCACAAGGGGAGTGATCATGCTGCTGCACACGAGAAGCAAATATGCAGTCCTGCCTCAAGAATATTGAAGCTACAGCTGAGGAGATTTCCCGGGAACTTATTCGTTTCTGTGAAGGAAGGATGAAGATGTTGGATGGTTGCCGGGTACAAGATCAAGAATTCCTGAACGAATTAGCCCATGATTGTGAAACAAAAACCAAGCGCTTGATTGCTGACGTTGAAGAAGCTCTTGAGTATTTGTACCTGATGTGGTCAAGATGCGGAGGCAACAGCTCATCCCAATTCCACCCGCTTCCACCTCTTGATGTTTCCTTTTGCCCAGATTTACTAGAACATGTTCGATCAATTGTGTTGGCAATCAGGACTATGGCAGCTGATCACTTGGGTTATAAAGATTCTAGTGTAGAGATCCATGTCGACTCCTTGTATGCTACGGTATGGTCCATCCAAAAGTACCTTGTTGCATTATTTGACGGTCGAAAATTCTTTAGAGCAGCAGCAGCAACAGGTGAGGTACTACAACATATCATCATCATCATCCTCCTTGTGTACGACCTAGTTGTGATGCTTGGGCTAGCCATGTTTTGTCTGTGGCCCCATGGATTGCAAACCGGTGTAGTGAATAGGAGTTGGAATGCAACACAGGCCGAACCCAAGTGACAAGAAGTAAGCTGATTGAGTTCCTGGTGAATTTGCACCATGAAAATTCATCCTAGTAATCCCAAATTCACGAGTTTCCATCTAAATTTCCTTGTGGCTCTGTACTGTAGTACTGAGAAGGCTGCTTGGAAATATATTCTCTTGAGTTTTTGCAGCAATCTCTTCAATCGTGAACGTGAACATTTTCAAACGAGGCGTGTTCCCTGGTAATCCTTTTTTTCTGCACAACTGCTATACTAGATGACGAGGACACAGCACAAAGTTTCTTTCCAAAAATTAATGCAGTGCTTGCAGAGACAGCATCTTTGTTTGAGTCAACTGGCATCTCCATTCTAGACAATTCACCTTGGTGTTCTGAGGTACTTACAATGATTTGTCTTCTTAAAGCAGAGCTTTTCCTTGTGGTGCAAATCCATAACATGAAAAACAATGCTAACACTTCTTCACTTTCCTCCAGTGCGCTTCCCAATTTTGAACATACTAGGGATGCCTGTAATCAAATCGGCACATATAATCCAAGAAGTTGACCCAAGAAACGAGAGAAGATAGGAATAAGTTGTTGGCGCTCATTGAATCAGCTTTCAAGGAGGAAAAATCTCTATATAAGTCATCTAGGAACGAGATAATCACAGCATCTGTGGTGAAAAACTCACTTCTGATTCTTCATTTTAAGATTTCGATTTCCAAGGAAGAGTCATTTCTAATGGAGCTGTTACTACAGAAGAGCGGGAATGATGAAAGGCTTATGGCTCGTGGGAAACACCAAATCAAACTCCACCTTCAGAAGCTCGAGTTTATTCCACTAAATCTCCCAGATAAGAGAATTATGGACAAAGAGGATGCATTCAAAGCCCTTGTACCAATTGCTGTAATGTTTAGGAGGCTGAAAAATTACGTACTCCATTGAGCATCTACCTCAATTCAATCATTACATACTGCACTTTATATGCTGAATCAGTGACTAGATCAACAAGATCTTCTAGCTCTGGATGCTCTTCAATGTCCAACTCTGAAACATCCTCGAAAAAAGACATCAATGACTTGAGATGTGTTTGAATCTCTTCAATGTGGTGCTTCACCAGTGCTGTTGAGGCAGGATTATATTTCAGTAGCCCAATGTTTCTCCATAGATAATCAAGGAACTTCAGTTTGGAAGTCTTTGGGAAATTAAACTTTGGAAATTTAGGAATAATCTCTGTGAGCTTTGCCTTGGTCTGCTTCACCTTATCTAACAGCTCAGAAAATGAAAGGGTGGTCATTTCATCTTGTGTTTTCTCTGTGTAGTCTCTCATTATTTCCTTGTCACACGATGAAATGACCACATTTTCAATTTCAGAGCTGTTAGATAAGGTGAAGCAACCAAGGCAAAGCTCACAGAGATCATTCCTAAATTTTCATAGTTTAATTCCCAAAGACTTCAAAACTGAAGTTCCCTGATTTTCTATGGAGAAACCTTGGGGAGCTGCTGAATATAATCCTGCCTCGACTGCACTGGTGAAGCACCACATTGAAGAGATTCAAATACATCTCAAGTCATTGAGGTCTTTTTTCGAGAATGTTTCAGAGTTGGACATTGAGGAGCATCCAGAGCTAGAAGATCTTGTTGATCAAGTCACTGATTCAGCATATAAAGTGGAGAACGTAGTTGATTCATTTGAGGTTGATGGTCAATGGCAGGATTTCTTCTGGTTGGACAATGTGCTGGAGGAGTTCAGACTTCTTAGCATGAAAGCCAGGGGAATTCGTTTGACAACCCCTGATGCGGAAGTCCAAGCTTCCAAGAAAGTCACCCAATATATATTTGGGAGGTTATCAAGAAACAGTACACCAGCGATCCAGGAAATTGTGGTGGATCTCAGCAACAGAGAAAAAGAAACTAAGAAGAAGAGCTTTGAAGATGCAGCCAAGGATTTCTTGATGGATTTGATTGACAGAAGCTTGGTGATAATCTCCAGAAGAAGATCCAACAGCAGGGTTAGAGCTTGTCCCCTCCATGATCTTGTCCTTGATTTCTGCAAGTCTAAAACCCAAGATAGAACTTCTTTCAGCTGATAACCAGGTATGACAAACCATATGCCTCTTTATCTAGTACTGATTATTGTTTCGCGTTTGATTTTTACCATCATGCACCTCCTGCATCATTTGCATCAAATCAGTTGGCTATATTTTTGAAGCGAAACCATTTTGTTGAATCAAGATCTTCTGGCATCGCCACCCGCTCTTTGGTGTTTACTGCATCTACAGATTCAAAACCCGAACGCCCTAATGACGTCTCATTCATTTGGCACAACTTCAAATTACTTAGTGTGTTGGATTTTGAATGCTTCAATTTGAGCCTTTCATTTCCATTGAAATTAGACTCCTGATACAATTGAGATATTTAGCAGTTGGAGGCTATCTGAAATCCACTCTACAATCAATAGCCAACCTCAGGAAACTGGAAACTCTTATTGTGAAGGAATTAATTGGTAAGATCATCTTACCAAATACTATTTGGCGCATCACAAGTTTAGGTATCTTCATGTAACCCTCCACATTTCTTTCAACTCAGATGATGAACAGTTTGGTGATTGCTCCGTATTAGAAAATTTGGGCAGCTTTTCCAGCCCATCTCTTTCTTGTGGTGAGGATGCAGAGAGGATAATAGAGAAGCGTCCAAATCTTTGCAAACTTAGTTGCATATTCTATGATTCTGCCACGAATTGCAATCAGTTTCCAAGATTGAACTTTCTAACTCATCTAGAGTCACTCAAGATATTCTGCTATGGGAACCTCTTAACATTGGCGAGTTCAATCTCCCATTGAATCTAAAGAAATTGACTTTATCAAACACTGTCCTTCCATGGAGTCACATCTCCACAATCGGGAAAATACCAAACCTGGAAGTTCTCAAGTTACTTTCTGGTGCCTTTGAGGGCAAAATATGGGACGTGGAAGAAGAGTTTCAGAATCTCAAGTTCTTGAGCTTATACAAACTGGACATTCCTCAACGGAAAGCCTCTTCTGATGATTTCCCCAAGATTGAAAGACTCATCTTACAAAATTGGAAAGACCTTGAAAAACTTCCGGAGGATTTTGTGAACATATACACATTGGAAATGATTGAAGTGCATTGGTGAGGAGAATCTGCAGAAAAGTCAGCAATGAAGATTGGGGAAGAAAATAGGGAAATCAAAGTCCTTGTTAAGAGTTTACACTTGAGATGATGGGCATGATTTGGATCAAGTTACTTTATCCTTCCTCTGATCATTTGTAAGTCTATTTAATCAAATTTCATCAGCTTATCCATTTCTTCAATTCATTTCTAAGAAGATATACTCACATATATATTTTGTATCTAAATCTACTAATGGACATATCACACCTGACTTGCTCAAAGATGTTAGGAACTTCTAACTGCTGGACAATGAACTGGAAAATTTTGTTAATTCTCGACGAACATTTGCTTTTTTTAACTTTTCCTTCATCTCTAAATTGCTGGTGATTAGTTTCTTGATGATGTTACATCTCAGTTTGTTAAATTCGCATCGCTCAATTTGGTACTTCATATTTTCCAGTCTTCTATAGGACCTACTAATTTGCATCATCAGAGCAAACTAATCTAAGTTAGAAGCCTCTTCTCCATTAAACCTTGGAATGGTCACATTCTCTTTACTAGATCTGTATCCATCATAACAATCATCATCGTTTAACTGCTGCAATTCACTACTCAAGCAATGCAGAAGCTTGATTGGCTGCATTTTTTTTAGGCAGTAAGCTCCACAATAGACGCTGTTCTGAGTAACAAAGCCTGCAGCTTAAGAACACTTGTTCATTTTGTTTCGAAGAGCCGATTCAAGTAAAAGATGACAATTTCCCCAAAGATTTTAATGGCCATGACACGATATCAGACATGACGACTTTGTATGCAACTTGGGAATTTTTTCTTTCTCAAAGAAATTATACATAAATTTAACTTTTTTGAAACATGAATAACAATTGTCAAACTGCTGAATTATAATCATCCACCCACAAAATTATCACTAAATTGTAACACAAATTCATGGAAAGCAATCACTATTAAGCTTTCAAAGTCTAAAACATGAAGATGAGCCATCCAAAATTAAACATTTGATATCCTCAATTCATCCAAGCCACTCTTCCCACAAATTCTTCAATTTTAAACAAAAATTTGAATTTTATTAAAAAATATTACCTCTGTTAGAAGTTAAAGGATCATTCTACAGTCTTCACTTGCTACTGAGCCTTGATTCTCCAAGATTCCACCATACAACGAAGAACGAAGAAGGGATAGTTTTCATGTGGCGAACGACGACGTTGAGAGCGATCTCCTCCTTTAAGATATCTAACAACCCCGCCCCGACCAACCCCCACCCCGCGGGTCCCAACAAAAAAAAAAGGCAAACAAATTCGTTGGTTTCTGATGTCAGTATAGACTTAGAAAACAAAACGTCAGGAAAAAATCTTGGTAACCAATCACTACCTAGATAAATAGTGTCAAAAATTTGTTCTACTATTAGACCCGATTCTGAGAGTGATGAAGGGACCTATTTGGCTTTCAAGTTTTGAAGGATAGATTCTAATTTCGAAAAGGGCTTGTCGAGCCATAAGAAGTTGTCAATGATTGGGATAGTGGAGGGTCCCGGAGAGAGCTTCACTTTGGTATTGTTAGAGGAGGAGGAGGAATACGAGGAGAGCATATGGAAGCGGGATTTAAGGATTGCAGAGATGTAGAGGGAGATGATGATGATGAACGAATAATTCTCCATTGTTTTTCCGCAACTAGTACCAGTTTAGGGGTGTTTCGCGAATCGAGCTCGACTCGAGCTCGTCAATATCGAGCTCGAGCTAATTAAGTCGATCTCGAGTTCGAAAACATTAAACTCGTTGGCTCGCGAGCTCAATTATATATTTTTTTTTTATTTTTTATTTTTTATTTTAATAGTAAAATTACATATATATCTCTAATATTTTATTATTTCTTAAAAAAATTATTATTTTATTCATTTTTTTTAAAAAAAATTTTTTTTATTTTTTGAAAATAAAATAATAATATTTTTTTATTTTTTAAGCTCGAGCTTGATATTTTGAACTCGTCGAGCTCGAGTTCGAGTTCGAGTTTCACAAAATTAACTCGAACTCGGCTCGTTTAGCCAAAGCTCGACTCGAGTTCGGCTCGTTTGCACCCCTATACCAGTTCAAGGTTTAAAATTAGAATTGAGGCATCTTTCTAGTAGTCTATTTTTTCAGTCTCATAGTTGAGTGGAGAGGTGTGGAGACATGATCCTCTCACGTGTAGAGGCTTTTTCTCTCTCTTGGGAGGAGAGCTTCTTTCCCCTTGGTGGGAACTTCAAGCTTTTGAAAATTTCAAACAACCAATGAACAAAACTCAAAAGTTTGAGCCTGAGCTAACTTCCAGATCCTAACATTGTGTGCAAGTCTGGTTCTCAACACCAAGAATTCAACAAACAATTGGATGAGTCACCATTAAGAAGCAGCATTTAAGGAAGCCTAATAGTGAAGCTGGTCGGTGGGTGAGAGGTATTAAGGAGAGGAGAAAAAAAAAGCAAAAGGAAAAAAGACAAAAATACATCGGCAGGCGCAAT
Organism: Coffea eugenioides; assembly: GCF_003713205.1. NCBI lineage: Eukaryota > Viridiplantae > Streptophyta > Magnoliopsida > Gentianales > Rubiaceae > Coffea > Coffea eugenioides. Next base: position 16,572 of record NW_020861907.1, read on the forward strand.
TCCTAAGCAGTTGGTCGGAAACTCCAATAACTCTATAAAAGGTAAGAAGTCTAGTTCAGGTAGTATAACTGTCTTTGCTCTTGTTTAGTTGTTTTTGTTTTTCTATGCTTGGAATGCCAGTTTGGTGAGTTCACCTGGATTTGGCTACCTGCTCTTTTACCTCCATAAAGCTAGGGGATTAGCATTTTTGTAGTGGTAAGTGTTTAGGATACCATCTGTCTTTCTCTAGTAGCGCGATGGAAAAGGAGTTGGTAGAGGTGTTATAGAAATTTGCTCTCTCAGAGAAGGAAGTGGGGAGTACTCTCTTAGATCTGAGGGACTTAGATGAAGGGATAACAGAATGCCAAGGTAGCATCATAGGGAAAATAAGAGGGGAGAAAATAGTTAATTTCACAGGAGTTAAAAACTTTGTTACCGTGGCTTGGAGTTACCCCAAAGGTCTTAAGGTGGCAGAATTAGGACTTGATGTTTTCCAGTTTACTATCCTAGATTCTAAGGATAAGGAACGGATTATAGAGGGAGGTCCGTGGATTATTGACAATAAGATATTAGTGCCTAGGAAGTGGAAGGTGGGGATTGAAGAGGATGAAGATGCTTTTAGTTTAGCTCCAGTTTGGGTGCAAGTGTGGAATCTCCCCATTCACTGCCTATCTAAGGCAGTAGGGAAGAAAGTGGGAACCATATTTGATGAGGTTAAGGATGTGTTAATTCCTCAGACTGGAGGAAAGGAAGGGAAACATATGAAAATTTTAGTTCTGGTAGATATTAAGCAGCCTTTATTGAGAGGAACCACGGTTCAGATTAATGGAATGAATAAATGGTTGTCCTTTTAATATGAGAAGTGTCCTGACTTCTGCTATAGTTGTGGTATCATAGGGCATAGTGAAAAGAATTGCAAGTCCCCTGTGTTGGTGCAAAAGGGGCAATATCAGAATCAATATGGTCAGTGGATGAGGGTGTTTGGGGGAAGAAGCTCCCCTCAAAAAGAGATTAGTCAAAAGATTTGGACACCTCATAAACAGGTTTGGAAGGTGAGAAATGGGGAAATGATCAGAATAGAGGAGTTAGAGAGACAAGACAAAGGAGTTGAATTGCCTCAAGACAGGAATGTTAGTAGGTCAGGTGGAGGCATGGTGCAAGAGCTACAGAAACAAATAGTGGAGAAGGATGGATTACCTGCTGGAGATAGGGGGAAAATAGGTAGGATAATACCAAATTGGAGTGCTGGGAAGGAGATAGGGAAGCAGGAAGGTAGGGACATGAGTACAGGAATGGAAGAAGTAAGATCTGAGGAGGCTAGATACACTGATTTACCTGATAATTTAGGCAATGAGGAGGACATGGAGGGCCAAGGAGTCCTAGGAAGAGAGATGATACAAGAGAATGGGAGGTGAAGAAGGAGGTGAAGAAGGAGTACAAGGCAGACCCAGTGTTGGTAGGGAGCTAGTGAGTATGGAAACTGATGAGACCACCAATAAAGAAAACCAAGGAGGATTCAGGAAAGAAGGGAAGAGGTTCAGGAGAGTGCAAACTGGTCCAAGAGAGCTAAGAGCTCCTCTAAAGGAGATCAATGGGACAGAGAGGAAGTTCCAACTAAGAGATGAAGATATGAAAGAGGCAGTGGATCAGGAACACATAGATAAAAGGCATAGAGGAGATCAGAAGGAGGGGATAGCTTATGAGAGGATTGGAGGGGAAAGGATCAGCCCGCACTAGTCCCCAAAAGATCAATGAGAGCTATGGTGTGGAATTGTCAAGGTGCAAGGAGCCCCTTGACAATTCCCCACCTGAAGGAGGTTAACAACCTCCTCTCCCTGAACATGATTTTCCTGAGTGAGACTAAGAACAAGGCTAAGTATATAGAGAAGGTGAAAAGGATTTTGAACTTTGATAATTGCTATGTGATAGAGGCTATGAATAAGTCTGGAGGTATGAGTTTGATGTGGAATGAGGAAACAAAAGTTAAAGATATTAAACATTCAGCCTTTACCATTGAAGTGCTGATAGAGGATGAAGAAGTGAAACAGGATTTGTGGTTGATTGGTATTTATGCCAGTTGTGATAAACAGATGAGAACAGGGCAATGGGAGGTTATTAGCAGGAGGAAAGCTCTGTGGGGGGAAAACTGGTTAATTATGGGGGATTTTAATGATTTATTGATATGAGACGCGGAAGCTAACGTAGGATCTTAGAGGGCACGTTGACGATTTGATGGAGTTGAACCCAAACTTGGACCACTCAAGAACGAATTCAACGATAGAGGACGCCACAATCAAGTGTGATCGCTTGATTGATAAGTCAATAAACAACTTAGGATCAACTCTAGGATGTTCAAACTAGCTTTCACAAGCTAAAGGAATTTGCCACAATTAATGGACGAAATTCTGGAATTTTATTGAATAATATCGAAAAACTGAATGTAACATCAAACTTAAGGCTATTTATAGCCTTGACTAAAACCTAATAAAGCTTGGGAAACATTAAAGAAATTCGGCCAACCCATTTCTTTCTCTTGGCCGAAATCTAACCTAGTAGATAACTAACTAACTAAGTGATCAACGGACTAAGGCCCACTAATCCAACCCTTAGCTCAGCATGAGCTAATTAATCTAGAGCTGATGTGGTGTTTAGGCTTGACCATGCACGTCGTCAATTGCAAGCAACATCTTGGTGGGCTTGTAAGAGTCCTCCAAGTCAATTCCCTCAATGCTTGGGCTTGGTTCCTTCACAGGGTCTACTTGTACACCATAGTTAGCTTGCTTATTCGCATAATTTATATTCAAATGAGGAGAAGTGGGATGGCAGAACTAGGGAGGAATGCAGCTTCTATGACTTCAGACATTTCATTTAGGAGAACCAACTAGTTGATATTGGGTTCGAAGGAAACCCCTGGACTTGGTGTAATTAGTGGCAAGATGGTGAAATAAGACAAAGACTAGATAGAGGGCTTAGTAGTGGAGGATGGAGTAACATTTTTGAGCATCCTAAGTGCACTCATTTAGAAAGCTTAGCCTCTGACCATAGCATGCTGATACTGGACACAATTTCAGGGGAAAGAAAAAAGAGAAAGAAATTCTTCTTTGACAAAAGATGGATTCAGAGAGAATGAATTGAAGAAGTGATAAAAAGGGCATGGGAGGAGGATATCAGGGATTCTAGAATGTTTAGGGTAGTACATAAGATTAAGAGATGTAGAGTTACTTTGTTGAAGTGGAGAAATGGATTTATTGAAAACTCTAGGAAGAGGATCTCGAACTTGAAACAGCAGCTGATGGAGAAGAAAAGTTCAGATATTGAAGGAAGGAAGGGAAGAGTTGCAGCTCTGAAAAATCAGTTGGTGGGAGCTTACAGAGAGGAGAAACAATACTTGAGTCAGAAAGCTAGGATAAACTGGTTACAAGAAGGAGATAAGAATACTAAATACTTCCATGCAGTGGTGAAAGGGAGAAGAAAAAGAAACAAGATAGGGAATTTGCAGAGAGAAGATAGATCTTGGACTGCTGATGACAAGGAGATTGCTGAAAAGATAGCTAGATATTATAAGCAACTCTTTAAGTCAACTAGGATAGATTGTATAGAGGAGGTTCTAGATGGTATTCAAAAAACAATTGCTGACCAGATTAATTTTAATCTAACTAGGCCTGTGGAGGAAAATGAGATAAAGTTAGCAGTCTTTGCCATGAATCCTAATAAGGCACCAGGACTTGATGGGATGACACCCATCTTCTTTCAAAAATTCTGGCCTACCATTAAGGAAGAGGTGGTGGAAGTAGTCAAAGCTTTCTTTCAGTCTGAAAATTTGCTCAAATCTCTGAATCATACCATTATCTCTCTCATTCCTAAGGTGGAAATACCCATTGATTTGAAACAATATAGGCCAATCAGCCTCTGCAATGTACTCTATAAAGTAATCTCTAAAATCCTAGCAAATAGATTGAAACCTGTCCTAGAACACTGCATTAGCAAAAACCAATCAGCCTTTGTTCCAAATAGATAGATTCTGGATAATATAATCATTTCCCATGAATGCCTTCATTTTCTTAAAAACAAGAGACAAGGTAAGGATGGTTATACTGCAATCAAACTGGATATGTCTAAAACCTATGATAGAGTTGAATAGGATTATCTGAAAGCTGTGATGGAAAAAATGAGGTTTAATTAGGTGTGGGTAGATTGGATAATGGAGTGCATTAGTTCTGTCTCCTACTCCTTCAATATAAATGGAGAGACCAAGGAATATGTGATTCCTTCTAGAGGCATCAGGCAAGGTGACCCTCTATCACCTTACCTGAAATATTGTGTTCTAAAGGCCTCTCTAATTTACTAAGGAATGCAGCAAGACAGGGATTACTAAGTGGATTAAGGATCAGCAAACATGGACCAGCAATAACACACTTATTCTTTGCTGATGACACATTGATTTTCTGTAAAGTTGTGGGGGGTAGAAGCAAGGGAATTAAAAGAAATTCTGGATCACTATGAAAGAGGGTCTGGCCAGGTGATTAATTTGGACAAATCCTCTATCTGCTTTAGTAAGAACACCAAGGAAAGGGACAAGGAGGAAACTTGGGAGCACTAGCAGGTGTAAGGACAGTGAACCAAGGCAAATATCTGGGCCTTCCAATGGTGATCACAAGGACAAAAGGACAGGTATTTGCCTACATAAAAGCCAGCATTAAGGCCAGACTTAACAGTTGGAAGAATAAGTCCCTAAGTGCAGCAGGGGAAGGAGGTGATGTTAAAAGCAGTGACTATGGCCATGCCAAATTATGCTATGTCTTGCTTTAAGTTACCTGTTACTCTATGCAAGGAAATCTCAGGGACGATGGCCAAATACTGGTGGGGTGAATTAGAAGGGAGGAGCAAAATACGTTGGTGTTCTTAGGACAAAATGATAAAGACAAAACTGGAAGGAGGATTGGAATTCAGGAACTTAGTATGTTTCAACAAGGCATTGTTGGGAAAGCAGATTTGGAGGATGATCAGATACCCAAACCTTTTGGTTAGCAGAATACTAAAGGCTAAGTACTATCCCAAGGATTCCATTCTGAATTGTGAGATCTCCAAAAACTCATCCTGGTTCTGGCAAAGTATTATATCAGCAAGAGAGGCAGTTAGGGGGGGCATTCTGAAGAGTGTTGGATCAAGGAAGAGTATAAGAATTTGGAAAGATCAATGGATTCCAAAGAATCTCAATGGAAGGCCAACTACAAGGATGCCAGACAGTGGGGAGGAGCAAAAAGTGGAAGATCTGATTTCAAATTTCAGATGGAATAGGAATGAGATTTACAGGAGGTTCAATAGGGAGGATGCTGAGAACATTATGAGGATACCTATTAGTTTGTCAAGGTCTGGGGACATGCACTTCTGGATACATAGCAAACATGGGGAGTACTCAGTTAAATCCTGTTGTCAGGTTCTGCTTAAGGAAGAGAGGAGTAAAGGAAGTGAAGTAAAAGGAGATTCTGGATCGAGTTATGATGACACCAATACACAAATTTGAAAAACTCTCTGGGGACTGAACATTAAGTATAAGATCAAGCTATTCATATGCAGGTGCATTACTAACACCTTAACAGCTAGGGAAACAATTTTCAGGAGAACAAAACAAGGATCACATTTTTGCTCAAGGTGTGGAGATAATATGAAAACTGTGGAACACATTCTATTCCACTGCCAACAGGCTCAAAAGGTATGGAAGCTCGCACTAGTTCAATGGGATGGAATCCAGAATCAAACAGGTTGCTTCAAGAAGTGGTGGGCAGCATTAGTTCAAGCCACAAGCAGGAATGAAGGAAGGCAGCATATTGCTTTGACTGCTAACATACTTTGGCAGCTATGGAAAGACAGGAATGAAATGGAGTTTGAAGGGAAGGAAAGAGATGGTCTGAAGATTGTACAAAAAGCCAGTACAGAATGGATGGAGTATGAGGAAGTTGGGAAAGGAAAGGATGAAAAAAAGTACATCAGAAACAAATGAAGCAAATGAAAAAGCAAGGAAGGGAGGAAGGGAGGAGGGAGAGCTGATGGAACTCCAGATTGCAACCAAGAAAGTACCAGTGGGCCATAAATTAGGAATTGACATCGTTGCCAAGCAGTCTGGAGGGAGGATCAGAGCTGAATGGACTTTAGAGGATAGAAGCTCGCATAGGGATATTCAAGATGAAGCCGTAGCAGTAAGGTTGGCATTAATGAAGGCAAGACAACAAAGTTGGCAAAGAATCAAAGTCATTAATGCTAACAAGCAACTTATTGCCTTGCTAAAAGCTGGGAAAGGTGACAATCCAAACACTGCTACGTTGATTGAAGATATACATGCTTTAGCTAATCTGTTTCAAATGTGCTCTCTTTGAAGTTAGGAATGTTAGTAATATGTCTCTATGTAATCAAATTAGCCATTATGCTCTAAGCATACTCATGGATGAGGAGAGATTTTTTGGCTCTCCTTAAGTGTCACGGTACACTTTGTAAAGTTGCCTGACTCGTTGCTCAAATATTGTACAGGTCAAGTATTTATAAAATATCATCTATCGTTTCCGGGGAAAAAATAAATAGTTGAGTGGAGGACAAGACAAATGGAAACATACACCAACAGGAAACTATAGCTTCCAGTCTAATGACTATACTCAATTCTCCTACCTAGAGAACATAATTATGCCTAGAGAACATGGCAGTAAGTGGACTCGAGTTTCCCAACAGCTATAACATGACCAACATAACAATGCAACAAGCTCAAAACAGAATTTCACCTGCTAAAACTACCATACCTCAGTCCTCATGTTTACTTCTATGATGAGTTTGGCCTCCTTTTCTTTCCAAAACCAACAATGGCAGTGATTGAGCAACAGTTGTATTGCATACGCTTGTAGACACGGCCGCGGGGCTTCTTCTTATCTTGCTTTGCGACCTAGGGAGTTTGACATCTCACCTTATCTACACAAGCTAATGAACTGCAAACCTTACCGATGATTAGCTATGGAGTTTGAACTGCTGAGAAATCTACTTGGAGTGGTGAGACTACAAAGAGTGAAAAGAGAAAGGACTGTTTCGTTACTTCTCAGAATAGATGAATTGGTCTCCGGTTTGTTCCGCCATCCCGACCGGCGAATCATTAAGATTCATTTTAATAAAATCTTTTGGATTCACAGTTTCCATCATTCCCATCACTTCTTACTTTAATGTTTAGGTCCAAATTTTACAACAGAGCTTAGTAATGAAATTTGTTCTTGAGTCAATTTTCTCAGTCTTTATTGTCTCAAGCCTCTTTATTTTTTTGTTTTGTTCTATAATGTTCTACTATAAAAATGTTCTATAAGAAGAGTCATTTAATTATGGATGAATCAGTATTGATGCTTTATTACACTGCCTTTTATGAGATCACTCATAGACCTTACATATTGGAATTCTGTATCATAGATATTTTTTCTCTTTCTCTCATCCTTCCATTTATCCACAGTTTTCTTCTCTATTTTGCTTTCCAACTTAAAATCATATTTATTTTTGCAAGAACATAAAATAAATTTCAGTTGCTGCAAGGATGTGATATATCGGTCACATCTTGACTGGTTCTTTAGCTTTAGATTGAGATAATGCGAAATGATAGGTTGGTTATTGAGGGGCCAATTTTTTGAATTCTAACCCTAAAAAATTCAACGAGTCACACACTAAGCATAGCAATTTTCTCAAATGATTAATCGAATAAATGTTTGGGAGTAAAGTTAGAATTAGCGTATGCCTTAGAGGAATAAATTATAATTTAACCTTATCTACAATTAGGCATGCGTATATATCAAAATCATGTATTTTTAAAATGATCGGAGTAAAACTTTGAAGTTATGTTTTCCATATATTAAAAAAATTTGGTCTTGTTCTCAACTAATATTGGAAGCATGATTTTAGCTTGTGATTCTTAAAATGCTATATTATTGTGTATTGCAACTACTTTTTCTATTCTGATTTTAGATTTTTAAGTTAAAAAAGATAAAAAAAATAAAAATCTAGGATTTTTCCTAGTTTTGAGTTCTAATTGTGGATTATTCTTTTATGCTGACAAATGCCCTCAAATTTTTAAGATAATTACTAACAAATCTAAAGGCACCCTATTTTTCTATTTCTATTTGTTATATATATACATATATATATATGTCTCTTTTCCTCTTTTTTTTTTTTTTTTTTTGCTCTCACTCCATCTTGAGGCATGTTTAGTTTATGTTCCTTTCCATCTATGTCCTTGGGTGAAGAATTTAAGTACATCAAGAAACAATTTAATTAGAATAAAATTTCATTATGCGCCACATAAGGCAATCTAGTCATTAGATAGTCAAAATTAGAAGCAGTATTGAACTAGAAGTATTATAGATACACTAAATAGACTTTCAAGTTACTTTAAATACCTAAAACTTCTTTGATTTTTTTTTTAATTTTTTCTTTTTTTTGTTGTAAGTGAAATGTTTTGAATTCAAAATATCTTACTGAGAGTCCTTCATAACTTACCATCCAACTTAATTCTTCCCCAATTTCAGTGACTCCTTATTAATCTTGAGAGAAACAACTTATCAATAACCATTTTGTAGAGAATCATGCTATGCTGAATGCGTGTACTCCTAGATAAGACTACTACAAATGGTAAACAGTCACCAACACAGTAAAAAGAAATTACCTTTTTCTTGAATTTATAAAAAAAATTAAATTGTGTAAGAAACAAGTAACTTTTTTTTTTGTCGATACGATAGTTTCTTACACTATGGGGGAGGGGGAGGACCTGAAGAGGTCCAAGGGTAACACGAAGGGGACTGAACCACCACCGAACGAGACGGGGGTACTATGCACCCACCTGGATTTTTTTAAGCAAGGCCACATTTAAATGTGGCATATTGGTGGGAGGTAAGGTTTGAACCTTGCCTCCTACCTCACCAAACTTTAATGCATTGGGGGTGGCCACCAGCCCAAAGGATGGTGGTTTTAGCAACAAGTAACAATCCACAAAAATAGGTAACTATTAAATATTTATCAATCTATACATTTTTATTTGCATTAGATACCCTACAAGTCTTGTCTGTTAGGATTGTATGATTTTTGAGTTTTTGTAGAAATATACTATAACAGATATATGTAAGATAAATAAGTGATTGAAAAATGTATTAAGAGAATTTTTCTATGAAAAATCGCAATCTAAACACAAGATCAAAGAACATATGAAACCCATTTCTATAAAATAATTTTTGATAGTAATCATAATTTTTACTCCTCCGTCCCATTATTAATGTCATATTTTTACTTTTTTATTGTCCCAAAATAAAAGTCTTATGATAAAAGTCAAATAACTTTCAATACTACTTTCCTTTTATACCCTTAGCAAAAATGACAAAATTTTATAATTAATAATAAATAATTACATATGACCCACCATAACACATGCACACTTTCACAAGTCCTATGACCTTTTGTTTTTAGCTGGCCATTTCCGTGTGTCAAACAATGGGAAAGATTGGAAGAATGTGAAAAGTACGGCCCACCATTTGACTGTGCATCATAAATGCTACTCCGGAAAAACGCCCCAATTTTTTGGACGGAGGGGTACCATTTATAATAACGAAGCCTCTTCAAAATGGTACAGTGGTTTGTACTACTCAATTGGTATTAGACTGACAAATCTGAAATTGTGGGGACAAGTAAGCATAAAGTAATAATAAAACCGGTAAAAGGACACTGGGTGGGGGAAACGAAAACTAAACCTCATCACTTTTCACTTCAACAAAGTTGAATGAGGCTTCGGTGGGAAAAATAGGCAAGTTCATCTCCGGAGAAATTACACTCCCACCTCACTAATAGACCCAAGGCCGAAGAAATTACACCCCCACCGAGTAAGAGACCCAAGGTGAGATGGGCTGGCTGCAAATTTTAATTACCAGATTGGCATCCAACACAATATAATTATCTACAATTAATTTATCCAAATATTACTACGACTATCTAATTTTATATTATATATGCTGAAATTTTATGCTCTTATGTCATTTTACATAATTAAATCAATCTAAATTTATCTAATTTTGCATATACATATATTAATTATTTTTTGTAATCCATATAATTGTACTACTACTACCTAATTTTATATTATCTAGCTTGAAATTTCTTCCAAAATATTGAAATTATCTACTCTTATGTCAATTTATTTATTTTTTCTAACTTTTTTTCAGTTATGTATCTAACTTTACATTTTCTTCATTATGTCTATTGTTCACTCAATTAATTTGCACTAATTGCCTTTTCTATTACGACAACATTTTTCACAATGTCATAATATTTTTGCCTACAAACCAGTCCGACACTCAATTTTCAATTCAACCAAACAACATCAGTCTTAATTTTCGGTTCAACCAATATAACGACAAACTTTACTTACAATTCTATTTTAATTCTTCAATTACAACAGGTACAAAATTATATTTAATCTTCAAAATTTGTATTCTAGCGGGAATTCACTAATGATGCCAACATTTCACTTAATCCTTAGTGGGTCCATAATCGATTCGAGCAATCTAACTACAATATTCCACGAGGTTTTCCACATAAATTAGTACATTTGTGCCTAATTTTATTAAATATTTTAATTGCATTTAGTATTTTCTTATCCAACCCATACAAACATTCATTAAATAATCGTGCTCAAATCGATTCAATTCATCTCATATTTACCTTATACAATATTTTGCTTCTACGAATCGGTTTCTTTCTTTCTACTTTCTACAACTACACAATGAATCTAAAAACAATATTTCTTATTTTTTCTATACTTGCAATTCTACCACTCTATTGTTCATAATTTAGAAAACAATATTAACAAATATTTTAAATTGGTCTTACCCATTTTATGTCATATACTAAAGTAGTTACATCCTATTTTATGATTCTTGGTTCATGAAGAGAGTTTCCATTCATATACAAAAGTACAACATATATAGAAACAACTCTTTATTTCTCTGTTCGAAAAAATTACAAATTATAATCTAAAAGCATATTCTTTTACATGTTTTGATTTTTTCTTGCCTACAGTCAAACTGTTCTTTCTTTCGATCTAAACTAGTTACAAACAATACTGCATAAGCAATTTTATTCCACATTTCAATTTTTTCCTCGATTACAAAAACAATATTTCAAAACTATATCCACTAATTGATCATGAGTAAATTGTTATATTGTTACAAAATAACAAAAGGACAACAACTGACAAAACCATACATACATATATTATGTTACATTTGAGACCAGTTATCCAAGAGTAAAAGTCTATGAGAAACAAGTGGGATGAATACACAAAATAAAAGAAAGAAGTTTCCTGAACTTTTGCACATTTTCAACATAATTTCAATCTAATTTACTTTTTTTTCCTTTGAAACCATTAATATCATTATTTAAAATCTAAGATACCAGTGATGATCCAAATTCGAAACATTGCTATAAAAAATGCAAAGCCAAAACTATTGAGTAGTGGCAAATTGACTTTGATATTTAATCATCATTTTTTCGTCAATTATCCTAAATATGCTTAAGATTTGAAACTTTGGGGACCAAATTTGTTTTTGATCCAAGCATTAATGATCAGTCCTACATGCATGCAAAGTATTATAAACAAGAACTGTATTTCTTCCAAAATTTTGGATATATGTCATATATTGATTTAAATTCTGTCACTTAATCATAAATTTTTATCTCTTTTTGCCTAAAAATATGTTCAAGTTTGGGGTACCAACTGCAAAAAGTTTTTTATATTATTTGAAAGAAAATTATTCATTCATTAGTAAATTTTGGGCATGTCATCTTGTATTATATTATCCATGAAAATATATGGAATACTTTTAATGTGAAGATTGTTTGTTGTCATATTTTTAGAATAGACAATGAGGAGTTATATTTTTGTATTTACACCAATTAAAAATATTCTTAACCATATCACTGCATAGTCTAATCAATACGAACATTTGACTTCAAGCATGTATACATTAGGACAAATACCATTAGTATTACTAGTGATAAAGGGGCACACTCAATCTATGTGCAATTTAAAACAATCACTTTTTATATGGAAGAAATTGGTATAAAATTTTAATAAACAAAAAAACTTTGATCTTTAAAAGCTTTTTTAATATTATTTTAATGAATTTGGTAATTATAATGTTTATGGTTGATTATCGATGAAAGTTAGTTGTGCTATTGGATGACAATACATAGACAATATGTTAATCAAATGATAAAAGTATAATTAAGGTGATTATGATGATAATGTTGAAAATTTAAAAGTGACAAGTATGGTCTAATTAAATTTCACCTATTTGCACTCCGGTTATTATGTCATCAATTCAGTCTCATTAATTTGGACTAATAGCATTACAAATGCATTTTTTAAACATTTCTTTATGTTCTACCCGCAAATATAATAAAAGAATCATATTAATTACTTCTCATATAATAAAACAACATATTACTTCTCCTACAAATATTCCATCTCAACTAATTAATTAACCATTCATTTACTCCTTTACAATTATTAATTCCTATGATCGGTTAATTAATTGTATATATTATTCCAAAATTTCTTCCAAAATATTTAAATTATCTACTCTTTTGTCAATTTATGTAATTAAATGAATCAAAATTTATCTAATTCTGTATATACATATATTATTTATTTTTTCTAATTTCTTTTCAGTTATGTATCTAACTTTGCATTTTCTTCATTATGTTTATTGTATATAAATTAGAAAACAATATTAATAATGTCTTGGGTCTTTTCACATGGGTTAACGTGGGCAAACTCATGTGACAGACAAATTGTCTTGGGTCATTTCAATGTGGAACCCACCATCACAACACTCATTTAAGTTCCCATAGCCTTAACCCACACCAAAAACAACCTTGAATTTTGCTTTTCCTAACGTGTCTGGCTCCTACCACATCGGTATCACATCAAAACCACCTTACCAATGCATTGGTACAACCACTATACCAATCCTTAGAATTTTCGGTTTGTATACAAACATATGCGGTCTTTAATCACTAGTAACTTACTCGACGGATGTGGCTTAAATTTAGCACCTACCATCTTGGACCGCTAGACTGTACATTTAACAAGCTATTCCGGAGACTTTCATTATATACTGGTCCAGATGTTGTCATGCAACTGATTTGTCATCGTCAGTATAAAATCATATCGAGGAATCGTACTAATCCGAAGACTTTCATTGTGAACTTGTCCAGATGTTGGAAAACGGCATTGTGCTTTTTGACGAGGGGAAACGTTTAAATGCCGTGCTGGTTAGGCGATTAGGTGCAAGAAATCCAAATTGTGGTTTCCATTCATAGGACCACAATAAGTTTCAGATTCATATGTTTTGCCTCTTTTGTATTTATATCAGGAAATTAGTCATGTTTCGAAAGTCATTTTCTTCCAAAAAATTTTTAAATTTTTTATAAATATATTTTTAAATCACATTTTTACCTTACGTATATCAAATTATTATAATACATTTTTCTATAAAAATTTTAGAAAAAAAAAAGGATCCAAACATGTTGTCATGATTGTGATACTTTTCTGAAATTGCATCTTAGCTAATTTTGAAATATGAAAGAAGAATTAAATGAACTTAGAGATTTCTAGCAAGTGAAGAAGCCTGAGTAGTTGGAGGGAGAGGTTAATGAAATTTCAAACAATTTGAAGATAATAAATGGACTTGTACTACATTGGACAGACGTGTGACTACTGGAGTAATGAAGAGTTTGGTGACTAATAATTAATTTCAAGGGTTGGGTGTCTTTGCTTAGTGGGATGATTTCCAGAATATTTTAGTGCAACAATTTCAATTTTCTCTCAGGAAAGATGCTAATGAATAGGTGCTATTAATGAATCTTTTTTACAAGGCATATAGAAACTAGAATATACATGATACAGAAAAAGAGGAAAGAAGAAACTCGCTTACAATATATTAAAACATTGCATATTTGAGATGCCACAGTAATGAAGAATACAAGGGGTTCTGGTGGGTAGAAAGATAATATGAAAACAGAACAGATGCGCCAGGAAATGTACTCAACAGAATAATCACAACACTAGAAGCTTTTTTTTTTTTTTCCTAAATTTACAAAATTAGAAAGATATGCATCTTAATTACCGACCACCAGAGAGAAAGGAGTCTGCTACAGAAGGTGTGTAACATCTGTCTGTGGAAGTTGCAAATGACGATTTAATATCTTCGAAGTCAGGATGGGTGAAGCCAAGGCCAACAGCAGAAACGCCCATGGCTAGTGATGATAAATCTGGCAAGGCAACTGATCCCTCCAAGTACAACAGAACTTGCCTCATACTTGGCCTAATCTTTGGTTCTGAATGAGAGCATAGCAAGCCCAGTTTCAACACCAATTCTGCTTCCTCTTTCACATATTCATTACCCAAATTATGATCAACTGCCTGGAGTATACAACCTGCTTTCCAGCACGAAAATACCCAGTCAACCAAAACGATACTCTCTGCTGGTTCTGCTCGAGGTTCTATTGGCCTTCTTCCGCAGGCAACCTCTAGCAAAAAGGCCCCATAAGCATATACATCAGTGCTCGTTGTGGCCATCCCAGTCCTATTATGCTCAGGGGCAAGGTAGCCAAGAGATCCTGCTACATGGGTGCTTTGAGGGAGAGTTCCATGATCATATAGCCTTGCCAGGCCGAAATCACCTAATCTTCCATTCAGTTCATCATCTAACAATACATTACTGGCTTTTACATCTCGGTGGATCACTACTTGCTCCCATTCTTCGTGTAGATAAAGTAATCCTGACGCTACACCTTTGATGACTCGAAATCTTTGGCTCCAGTTGAGGGCGCAGTTTGGTTGGTTGTACAGAAACTTGTCTAGACTACCATTGGACATGAACTCGTATACCAAAAGCAACTCTCCTTTACGCCTACAATAACCCAAGAGTGGCACTAAATTTCTATGGCGTAAGCGCCCAATACTGACGATTTCTGCAATAAATGCTCTCATTCCCTGTCTTGCTCGATGAGAGACCTTCTTGACAGCAACCTCAACCCTGTTTGTCGGCAACACGCCTTTGTAGACCTGGCCAAATCCACCTTCCCCTAACAGCTGTTTTTGTGTAAACCCCTTGGTGGCAATGTATAAATCTTTGTACTTGAACCTGTGAGGCCCATAGGCAAGTTCCCATTCTTCCAGCACTTCTGCAAACTTCCACTTCCTCCTTAAATAATAAACTACCCCAAAAGCTACAATCGACAGCAAAAGTATGGAAAGCAGGGGCAATCCCACGGTGAAAAATTTAGAAACTTCCTTAGGTCCCAACCGAGGAAGCTTGGGGAGCCGAGAGAGATCAAGCGCTTGCGCATCACCATTCATCTTGAAGCTCCATCCCAGTACAGTAAAAGCTATCCCCTTGTCGATTGGACTAGTGGCTGCAGAAAAGCCAACATACATGGTTTGCCGTAAAATTGGCGAAAGATCATATCTCAGAGACAAAAGAGGAGTATGTGGTTTAGCAGCCGCTATTGGAGCTAATGTAACGTCGATTCTCCTATCCACCCCATCGTATTCCACCCAAAGTTGCATCGGTTGACCGCTGGCAAGAGTTAAGTTATCAAATAAACTCTTGTTATTAGCCCGGTAACTTGCTGGCTGGGATACCTTAGACCTCATAGAGTTAATGTCAATACCAACATGGTTGTCATTGATATCGTCAAAATCTGGGTTTTGGATAGTGTCAAGCTCCACTGCAAAAACGTGATTTGTACTGTTTCCATCTGTGCTTGTGTCGAAGAGGCCGAGGAAACGTGTGGAAGCCCCTTCTGCAAGGCCTCTTGTTGGCGCAATCACAAAAGCCATTCCCTCACCTGGCATGCCTGGGAGCCCAGCTACCATAGCAAACACAAATTGGGTGGAAAAGGAGAAAGCTGAACTATTAGATGTGCTCTTGAATTTGATGGGATTAGGATAGAAGCCATGCCCCGTCTGTAAGCTGGTGGTGTTGGTTATCCGTAGGAGGCCATTGCTGGTGATTTTGGCTACTCCATCCAGACTAAGATTTGATGATTGAAATCCTTCATAGATGAACCCAACATCGTCAGAAGCTGATGTACCAGCAGCGGTGTGAACTAGAAAATAGGCTAAGATTACTGTTAGAAGTCTGAATGACATGACTATCCAACTGCCAAATCCTTGTTAATTTGGTAGCCCATATCTTACTGTCTACCGTTGTATATACTGGATTGTCTGATGTGGAATACTTTCAATGGGTCCAGATACATGACAATTTGATTTTACTTTTCAAATTCAACCTTTTGACAATGATGCAATGCTTTTGAGCAACATCACCTTTTTAAATTGACCGTCACTTCAAAATGAGTAACATCATGCTAACGTGTGGTTAGAATTGTCCATAACTCCTTTAGCATGTGGTTAGAATTGTCCATAACTCATTTAGAATTGTCCATAACTCCAAAATGAGTTATGGACTGTAATACTAGCATTTTCCTTTGGTTAAATAGTTAAAAAACTCTGTTTCAAAAAAAAAAAAAGGTGAAAAACTCCAAATCACATATTGCTTTCAAATCCCCTTCTTCTACCTCCTCCCAGCACCCCAGTACCCTTCCAACCATCCCCCTGTCTGTCAGAATTCCTCCAATAAAATGTCTTCCTTTGTCAGAGAAGGAATTTGCAAAGTCCAATTACCCAAGTCTTGTTAGAATCATAAGCGAATTATTATAAATAAAAAAAGGAACATTAGTCACTATAAAATGAACAACAACCAGATGACAATGGAGGCAACTCAAAAAACATGATGGGAAGGTATGGGTAAATGGGGTTTAGGCGGCAGTGGCAATGGTAGGTTTATCTCCTTTTAGAAACGAGTTTCAGAGTTTGTGGGGAGAAGATAGAAAGTTGACTGTTGAAACAGTGATCGACGGAAGGCAAGATCAGCTCAGGAATGTGGAATTTTCCGGTGAATTAGTGGCAATGATCCCTTTGTGGAGGTAGTAATTTCAAGTAACGGTAACAATGGGATTGAGATTTGGATAATTAAAGTCGATGGTCTCCTTACAATTTATATATGTAACCGGTCAAAGTGCTAGCAAGTTCCATTGCCTTGCCAACCTGTGGACCATAATTGTCCGCAACTTATCTCAAGTTACGGAATCTAATCATCGCATTTCCGTTAACCACAGATTAGAGGGCTGATTTGCATCTGTTGTCTAATCACTGCTCTTTCCAAGTAGGGGTGGGTAAAATTATCCGCTAATCCGAAAATCCGTCATATTCGAGCCGATCCGATCTGAAAATTAGGATATCTATTTTTTATTATTTGATCGGGTCAAAAGAAAGGCCGGATACTCGCTAAGATGCAGGGCGGGTTAGAGTCACATAATTAAAAATTCGCCAGTACCCGATCCGCCCCGCACACACATATATATATTTTTTATTTTATTTTTATTTTTATACACACACTATGAAATAATAATTTAGAACTAAATAAGTAATTTTATTGAACAAATTGCATTACAAATATGAGAGACTATAGTTTATTTATAAGATTCATTTGTAGATGTCATGATCTTATATTTTATAAAAAAAAGTTTAATTGATGTGGAACATATATATTAAAAATTGTGCTACTTATTTCAAATTTTTATTGATTTTGAATTCTTTTAATTTTTTGGCCTTTATCTTATATTTTCTTCATATGCTTGTTTCTTGGTGGGAAACCTTTTTTTAGAAAAAAAATTTATTAAATCTTAAATGAATATGTAAAATATAAAATTAAATTGGTATAAATTATTTTTTTTTAAAAAATTAAATGATAAATGAGGCGGGATGAGTACCCGCTGACCCGACCCTATTTTAGCAGGTACCCTATAATCGGGTATCCGTTGATATGCGGTGCGAGTAAGGATCAGAAAATGGCTGACCCGCAAGGTGCGAATCGGATCAGCCAAATGATGAATGGGACGGATACCCGACCCGCGCCCACCCCTATTTCCAAGTATCAAATAACTAAAGCCATGTTTGGATTAGTTGTTTTTGGGGATGTTTTTAAAAAAATTTATTATAACGAGTTTTTATAGTATATTTTGAAATATTTTTAGAAAATATTTTGGAATATTTAAGAGTAGAAGAGTTTATAGAATATATTTCTAGATATTTTTTAAACATTAAAAAAATGTAGATTACTTTTTAAAGTATCTTTTAGAGCACTTTTTAAAAATTTTATGTGTATTTAAAAAACTAGTTTTTAAAAAACTCAGCCATCCAAATATTTTCAGAATGTGCTTGCGATTTGCACTTCTGCTAGCTCCTAATCAATAGAATGTGACTTGGGGTCGTTCGCTTTCCTAAATCATTTAAGAGTACTGAACTTAATCATGTGTGGAGGAAAAAATTAGAGCATGAATTAAAATTTGACTATGGTTTTCTCAGTACTAGTATATCACTTCCTACGTGGATGTCCACATAGGAAATTCTATAGATTCATTATTTTTTCTATAAATTTAGAAATTTAGAAATATCAAACCTTAGTTGAAGTTGTATAGGAAGCATTTGAGGAAAGATTGGAAAGTATAATTAAGCAATATAAATTTATTTAAAAAAATACTTATTTAACGTGATAATTGTCACATCATTACTGCATAAAAATGAGAAAAGAAAATTATAATTCGCCTCATCAATTTACGTAGGAGGTGATACAATGGGACTAATACTTTTTTCCTAAAGATAAATACAAGAGCAACACTAAGAAATGTACAAAATGTAGCATATTGTCCAAATGAAGATGAAAAATTATTGGTCATCGCTATCAGAGTTTGAGCTTATGTTTTTAGATAAATTCTTGAATAAGACAATAATTCTCCAACAACTAGTTATAATTAAATAAATGTGCATAATGCTTGGATTTATTTCCACAGAATTTTTTTTTTTTTTTAAAAAGAACTGGTGAACATTAGACTATTGAAAGCATAGCTTGGGACCTTAATCAATTAATGTTTTGAAGACAAGATAAAGAAATAGGTACTTCATAAATGAATCTAGTAGGATATTATTGTACGCGATAAAATTTCAAGTCTGCAAAACGACAAGAAAAATACACGACAAATATATGATATATAAATTTAGAAAAGTATATAGGTACAATCTCTGGGGTTTTCTCGAACTTGTGGAGAGTTTCCCTCGATTCTTCTCCTCGAACGCCAATCCAAGGGCTTCGCAGCTTGTTCTTGGATCCACCACCGATTCCTTCAAATCTTGATATAGAAGATTTGAAGAACTTTGGAAGATATTTGAAGACTCAAGTCTTGATATCTGGGAGACTTGGAGAGCTTGAAGAGCCGAACCTTTGTAGCTTGGAGCTTCAATGCTTTGAGCGTATATGATGCTCTTTGAAGTCCCTCTGTGTATTTTTTGTGTGTGTGTCCTTGATTTGGTTGAGAGACCTCTATTTATAACTGTAGCAAGGGGTAGAGGTTGAAGACCTGTGTACCACTTTACTTGTCTTGCAAGACGTGCAGTCATATTAGGACTGTGCTAGCCAAATATTATCTCTTCATTTTATATTTATTAATAAAGAGATAAGTAATTCCTCGATTGGCCAAACTCGTGGGGACACGTGACGTGGCGCCGTTTGACTGGCCAGGCTGTTGCAGTATATAAGAAATATACTTGGACTGAACAACTCTAAATATTATCCCTTTAATAAGAAATAAATATTTAGATATTTATCCAATAAACATGATATGATTTGGTTGGTGGAGATATCCCTGCAATTTGAATTGATCTGGGACACCTCAGCTTAACACATGGTGAAATATAATTGGTTATTTAACAACCAAATTTTCCAAGTGTACATGACATATGGCAATATCCAATTGGATAAAAATAAGCCATGAAAATAATTTATAAACCAATGGTATTTTTTAGAATTTAATTAAAATTCCATTGTCTACAAATGCCCCCTCGAAACTTGTGCGTGAATGCTGGATATCGGAGCAAATTTTTTAACGGACAAGTTTTGACGTATATTTTTTGCTTTAATTTGAACACCGTTGACATATTAGTTTTCAAGTAAAACCCATAAACGGGCTAAACTTCAAACTTTGCAAACTTCATATCAATTACTTGTATCACATATGATAGTTACGTGGAATACCACCAATTAATCCCGAGGCCGGATTAATTCATGCCAAAGCCTTGTGTCTATTGTTGGAATAGAGCCCACGGATGGATTTACTTAAAGCTTTGCATGCCATGGCTTTTGAACCAATATAAGATTGTCATGTAAGGCATTTTAAGTCCCACGGCTATAGTATTAAATGCATGCATCATCTGGTAGGGCCAACACTTTAAATTTCCAAGACCAAGTGATATCTTTATATTAACCTGCCAGGTTCTCCTTTGCTCCTGAGGATACACGCATGACAGCTCAAGGCTTGACCAGGATTCTCATCTCCGATAAGGTGCAAACTTTCAATTATAAAAGGAATTTGTATTCCTTCATCCCTCAAAAATATGAGCTATATCAGTACTCGATTTTCCATGCAAGTGTCCACCTCATACTGTAGTTGACCCGGAGGACTACATGTTGGACTTGAATTCTATTTACTGGAGTTCTAATAAGCCTGTGTAAAACATCTAAATTCCACCACCGCCCCAATCATCAAATGCCTGTACAAGTCCTGTAAGTCCCGAAGCCGGATTCCAAGTAGCTTACGAATTCCAAGATGATTAGGAAAGCTTTCAAGTAGTATATGAATTCCAAGTTGATTAGGAATGTTTCCAAGTCCCGTAAGTCAAATTCCATGAAGCACTTGAATTCCTAGTAGTAGTATTTGTTATCAATGATGATTAGGCAAGTCCTGCAGGTCCCGTAGCTCCCGAGGCCAGATTCCAAATAGCTTTCCTTCTATTAGTCTACCTTATGCATAAGAATTCTTGCCCTTTGTGAATTCTACCAACTTCGATCTCTGCGAACTTGGGAAATATCTCGGTGGTGACTCAATAGATAAGAGATCAACTTTAAGAAGGGAACTACATCTAGATGAACCGATCCCAAGCTTGTTTATTGAATTTCAGCAGGAGTAGAGACCCATTCGGATTCAGATTAGACCCTTCTTCAATCTCGATTCCTCTTGAACGGGCGGCGCACATCGATTATAAATAACCAGGACTGATGCATCAGTTTACTCACAATCGAAACAAGGGTCATCTCTTTCTTTTTTTTTCTTCACGCTGGTACCATCGGGCTGCTGCTACCTATTCTTTGCAAACTACTCCTATCGTGCCATCTTCAACTTGCTACGCTGTCGGACGTAAGCTATTGCAAGATTTAGCCGCTGCCACCGCTGCAATTTGAAAGCAACTATCCCAAACCATTGTTCACGGGTATTCACACATTCTTACACTAACGGCTCGCATGTTTATTTTAATTCACTCCGCTATTTTGAGTATGACTGATATTTGAAGTTTGTATGCACTTTGTTGCATCCAGTGTGACTAATACTTCAGATTTGCATGCTGAGCCTATCGTCTCTTAATGTGATTATTTGATATTTAGGTGCCTCAAGGCTTTTTCCCAGCGCTTAATCATTAGAAGAAACTTTCGGCAGTAGCCTTTGTGTGCTTGTTTTGATGCATCCCTGACGTTGTGTGTCTGTCTCCGACACCAGTTTCCCACAGCAATTCTCCAAAGGGAAGATTAGCCTCGGGGGAACTTTGCCGAACCACGAGCATCAATCACCATTCATCGGCTGCACTCCAAAATTTCTTGTTCACCAGGTACTTGAAGCTCCCTTTTTTTCCCCGCAATGTTCAATTGCTACAAGAAGCTTTGGTCGAGATTTCTTTCCAAATAAATTCTCAAAACACCATTTGAGAATGAAGCCTGGGTCTCGACTGAAAGACTAAAACGGACCGAATGGAGCTTGGCTCGAAATATTATTTGTGCCCCTTTTTTTTTCTTTTTTTCTTTTTTTTTTCTTTTAAATATTATTCGAGATCATGTATGCCCTTTAAATATATATATATATATATTTTTTTTTTTTTTGAGAATGAAGATTGGCTCAAAATATTAGTTTTGAGCTATTCCCCAGGGCTAAAAATTTAATCTCAATTTTTGTACCTTTTTTTTTGTTTTTTTTTTTTTTTGTTTTTTTTGTTTTTTTTCCTTTTTTGTTGTTTTTGTTGAGTCATTTTTTTTTTGTTTTCTTTTGTTTTGTTTTTTGTTTTTTTTTGCTAATCTATTAGGACAATACCAAATATGATATTTGAATCCCCCTTTTTTCTTAACACTAAATACGATATTTGAGCAAAAGTTTTTTTTTTTTTTTTTTTCACCAGCCCATGCCAATATCCCAACTTTACCAACTTGCTCCCTTGTAGACAACCCACCTCGTGCCTAAAAGGAGCTTGGAACCATTTCAGAGATTTGAAGAAAGCAACCAATTAGGTAATTTAATTACCAAAGTCTTGTAAGGATTTCCTTTCGTCACCTAATATTTTCTCTTACACTATTTCAGTAAGCATGCAAATCAAGGACTACGCCGTGCCAGTGCCGCATATTTCACTGACGGATGAACGGGGAGGAACGCAATCAAAGAGCTTGTCACTACATGTTTACAAACCAGCAATCGGCCCGCTCGCTGAATCCTTCATACCCCTTGAAGGATGCTTTCATCTCGAAGATTGGACTAGCAAGTGGACCAAGGAGGTGGTGGCACCGTCGACTTTCTCCACCACATCGAGGGAAGATGAAGTGGTCGTATTAAACTCGTCACTTCACAATGGAGATCCAGAAATAGCCAAATTCACGCTTCCGTTCGTGGGCTTCAATGTTGACAAAACTACATGGAAAACCCCTTCGTCATTCTTCGGTGAGGCGTGCTTCACCTCCCATTATTGGGAGTGGGTTGAGGACATGCTTGGAAGGTATAAAGACATACTCACACGCGCTGGCATATTTGAAGCCGTCTACGCATCGAGATACTCCTACGACCGTTGTGAAAATATCTTGCGAGCCTTCTTCAAATACTGGTGTCCCTCGACGAACACACTTCATACGCCCGTTGGGGAGTTGTCCATCACACTTTGGGACCTTTATCGACTTGGTGGCCTTTCAATCGATGGCACATTTTTCGATGAAGTCGTTCCTTCGGCGCGGGAGCTCCTCACTCGTGACAAAGAAGGGAAACCACTTCTCCCTGAGAGTTGCAGGCATCTTTTTTCGGCTTACTACCACCTCTGGACGAATGACCAAGGGGTATGGATGAAGGACTGGATTCGCTTCTGGTTCAAAGGAGAGGCTAGGTATAGGGCTCCTCCGAGTAGAGCAAATAGAAGAAAGACTACATCTAAACCAAAAATGACTTACAACCCTTCTGGAAGCGTGGAGCCTTACGACCTCGCCGATACGAATGACTTCAATGTCCCTTTTGACACCCTGGGTATCCCAGGGTCTCTAAGAAAGGAAACCTATATTGCGGCATTCATAGCGTGTTGGATTTGCAAGTTCCTTTTGCCAAGCAAAAAGGTCGATCGTATTCGTCCAAGTGTCTTCAAGGTTGCATGCTTAATGGCTACAGGGAGAAGATTTTGTCTTGCAATTCCCGTCCTTGCGAGCATATATCATGGGTTGAGGGAGATCGTCCACGCCCCTAACCTTGGAGAATGTGGGGTAACTTTTCCAATCCATTACGTCTATGCTTGGATTGGCCAATACTTCGATGTATACTACGAAAACCATCAAGTGAGTAGCCACCACGCGCGCATGACAAGATTTAGTGGTGAGAAAATGGCAATATTTTATGGCCAATTGGAAGCTGAGGAAATTTTCAAAGAAACGAATCCTTTGATGCTTCCTAAATCGTGCTGGACTGAGAATGAAGAAAAGGCGTTGATCGATGACGGATCCTTATCATCAAGACTCACGAGCTACTTCATTAGTCAACGCTCTTGCCATTTAACTCTACGTAAGGACAATACTTTCATTACTGAAAAATATAATCCTTGCAGGTTCAGCAGGCAATTCGGTTTTTGTCAGGACATCCCCAACAACTTGAAAGAGATCACTCACACTTATACCTTAGGTGAAGCTATTCAACTATGGGATTCCTCAGTTCGCACTCAGACGCGGTCTCGGATGACTATACCCATGCACAGGAAGCATCCATTGATCACAAAAGACTATGATGCCTGGTGGTCGACTCGGTCAAATAGTGTCTCTTCAACTCCCTTAAAATTCACCGTTAAGATCCCTCAGCAATCAGTGAAGAAGGGTAAGGTTACCTCCGCCAATGAGCCAGTGCATCATGATGGAGTTATAGAGATTGTAACGGGTCTTACCTCATCCACTTTGCGGAAGAACAAAACCATTAGCGGCCCCTTGGAAAACGTTGTTACAAGAAATAAGTCTTCCAAGGACTCTCGACAGGTCATCAAAGAGGCGCAACCAGTGATTCCCTCAGAGAAGATGCCGCCCAAGGTTTCAAAATCTTTATCAGTGACTCACATAGAAGAAGATGTCGAAATTGAAACGATGGACGATCGTGATTCTCTCGAGGCTATAGAACAAGAAGGGACTCAAGCTCGGGGCATCGAATCTACCCAAAGAGAAGCCCATTCGTTGGCAAGCGGCAGTAGTAGCCAAGACCGTCATTGGAACCGATCGAAGAAGAGGACATCTTCTGATTTGGAGGAAATTTCCTTTTCACCACCGTCGGTTGGAGTGTCGCCACTTAAGGTAATCATATTTTCCTTTTCTTTTTTTTTAAAAAAAAAAGACCCTCAAAACATTTTTTTTTTCAGCCCCCACTTCTTGAATTCCACCAAGAAGATGTTGATACCAATTCACCACTTGAACTTGAGACTGATGCTATAATTTCAAACAAGAAAGGTGACGAAGTCGTTATCAGCATCCCAAAGCAACTTGCCCCCAGTGGAGGCGCTTTGTCAAAGAAGGAGCTGTCTAATTTGCACGAAATCCGGAAAAAACCTAAGGTAGCATTGGTTTCAGAATTTCATGGTCAAAAATTGATCCAGGCGCATCGAAGGAAGTACTTGCAGAGTTTGTTGATGGATTTTCGCGGACAGATTCTTGACACTCCAACTGAACAGATCTCTTCTTTAAAAGAGTGTGCAGAGGAAATCATTGCGGAAATCACAAGAACGGATTCTACCAATGGTCTCCCTTTAAAAGATCACTTGATGGAATTGTTTGCCAAGGCGGAGGCATATGATGTTCTGGCATCCTCATCGTGGGAAAGGATGAGCAAAGAAACACATGCAGAACTCCTTTCCAACGCGACCGTCCAACTCGAGAAAGTTAAGGCAAAGGAAGAAGGACTAACTTGTCACTTGCAAAGTCTTGAAGAAAAGTTGCAGTCCATTGAAGACAGGAAGAAGGTTCTGCAACAGGAACTCATCAGTTTGGAGAAACAAGGCTTGGAAATCAGTTCGACTATCGATCAAAAGCATGAGACCTTCAAGGAGATCCAGGCTGAAATAACCCAAGCGCATGATGAGTTATCTTCCATTGAAAATACTAGCATCATGACTGATGACGCAATGAAGGAATTTGAAGACATGAAATCTGCACTTGAATCATATAAAGTAGCTGTAGTGGAATGCAAATTTGATATTTAGACTTTCCACCATGTTCTTCTTTTCCTTGAATTATTTTATCACTCATTTCTTCCATGTAATGAGTTTTTCTTTTGAATAATAAAATGCTTTTTATTTCTTATCTCTTGTTGTTTTTTTTTTTAAGAGAAAAGAACTTTTAAATTTAGCATTTTATCTCAAAGAAAAAGAGAGGTTTTTTTTTTTTGCAAGGAACAAGGATTTGATTTGGAGTGGTGTAACTGAACTTAGAAGTTGCCCTCTAAGCTGCCTACGTATCCCAACAAGGGAATCAAGTCACACGTAGTTCCTGCCGTTCACATTTTAACCTCATGCGGGCCAGGAGTATCTATTTGTTTACCACCTTAGATTTGGTGGAGTGTTTCAGCAGTTTTACCACATACTACACCATTGGTGGTTGCCATCCACAGTTTTAGCTCATGCGGGCCAGGAGCATCGCGCGGTTCCGATTATGCATAGTACCTTTTTAGGTACTTGCCATTGATGGGGCCAACCATTAATCCATCTTCAGCAACCAACTTGTATGAGCCATTTGTATATACTTCTCGAATGACATATGGACCATCCCACTTAGGAGTAAACTTTCTTTGTCCCCCATGAGTGAGAATGATTGGTCTCCGAACGGCGAGCACTAACTCTCCAATTTGAAAAGAGCGGGGTCGAACGTGCTTATTGAATGCCTTTGAAAGGCGAGCCTGATAACACTCAATCCGTTGCTGAGCTTCCAATCTCTTTTCGTCGAGTGCTTCTAATTCCTCAAGGCGAAGACGAACATTATCTTCTCCACTGAGCCCTTCTTGAATTGCAATTCTTAGCGAAGGTATTTGACACTTAAGTGGAAGAACAGCTTCAACACCGTAAACAAGCGCATATGGGGTTGCTTGTGTGGGAGTTCGAAAAGTGGTTCGGTATGCCCAAAGCGCTTCTCCAATCCGAAGATGCCAATCCCTTTTCGATTTATCCACGATTTTCTTCAACAGATTACATAAGGTCTTGTTGAATGCTTCAGCGAGTCCGTTTGCAGCAGCGTAGTACATGGACGAATTGTATTGTTTGAAATGAAATTTTCGCAAAGTTTGTTCATTGCTACATTGCAAAAAGGCTTACCATTATCGGTGATGATATACCGCGGGACTCCATACCGATAAATGATGTGCAAGCGAATGAAATCTACTACATTCTCCTTTTTGACCTCTCTTAGAGGAACCGCTTCAGCCCATTTTGAAAAGTAATCTGTCGCCGCCAAAATGAAAATGTGTCCGCCAGAAGATTTTGGAAGTGGTCCAACTATATCCAAACCCCAGGCATCGAATGGCCAAGACGCCACAGTTGGATGCAATGGTTCAGGAGGTTGACGGATGAAATTGCCATGGAATTGACAAGCTTGACATTTTCTAGCAAAATCGATACAGTCCTTCACCATTGTTGGCCAGTAGTATCCCATTCTTTTAATGCGGAAGTGTAATTTCGGGCTAGATGGTGAGCACCACATATCCCAGAGTGAGCCTCTTCCATTGCTTGCATGGCCTCATCTTCCCCAAGACATCGTAGAAATACCCCATCGAATGATCTTCGGTAAAGTGTCCCTTTGTAGTAAATGAAACGTGGCGCTCGACGACGTATATCAACCCTTTTCTTGGAATCTTCTGGTAACTTCCCATGATTAAGGTAATCTACTATGAGATGACGCCAATCCTCCTTTTCGATCTCATGGACAAAAATATGATAAGTATTTTCTTCCTCACCATCATCATCTTCATCAAACATCGGGGGTATGACCCAATTTTGACATATTGAAATCTGATTTCGATGAGAAGGTAGAGTGATCATGGACGCCACCCTTGCCAAAGAATCAGCTTGTTGGTTGAAGTTTCTGGGGATATGTTCTATAGTGACATCACCCAGATATCCCATGAGCTGTCTTGCATACTTATAATATGGGATTAATTCAGGTTTCTTGACATCATAAATGCCAAGAAGTTGATTTACCACCAATTTTGAATCGCCATAAACTCTAAGATGCAATTGCTTCATGTCTACGGCCGTTTCCAGACCGAGAATCAATGCTTGATATTCGGCCACATTATTTGAACACCGGCGTGTTAAAGTGAAAGAGTATGGCAATATATCTGCTTCAGGAGTATAAAAGACAACTCCCGCACCAGCTCCATCGCGGTGAGCAGCTCCATCAAAATACATTGACCACGGCGAATCGACCATAAACACTTCTTCATCGGAAAGTTCATTAGTCAATTCCCACTCGGCAGGTACGGGATGATCGGCTAAAAAGTCTGCCAATATTTGTCCTTTGACAGCTTTCGCAGGTACATAAATGATTTCGAATTGTTGAAACTGGAGGTACCATCTCGCGAGCCGATCAGACAGTACAGGTTTTGCCATGACATATTTAATGGGATTAGACTTAGATATGAGTCGAATAGTATGTGCATGAAAATAATGTTTCAACTTTTGAATGACAAATATAAGTGCCAAACACAACTTCTCGATGGGTGAGTAGTTCAACTCATTAGATGTCATCATCCGGCTCAAGTAATACAGTGCATTCTCCTTACCTTCATCGTTTTCTTGAGCAAGTAAGGCCCCAACCGACTGTTCTTGAGCGGAAATGTAGAGAATCAATGGTTTTCCTGGAATGGGCGCAGCCAGCACTGGGGGATTCATGAGGTACGCTTTGATGCTTGTAAAAGCATTCCTACACGATTCATCCCACCCGAAGGGTACCCCTTTCTTCATCAGTCGACTAAAGGGTTGGCATCGTCCGGCCAAATTAGAGATAAACCTCCGGATATATGCCAACTTCCCTTGAAGGCTCTTCAATTCATGAATATTTCGCGGTTCAGGCATGTTCACAATGGCATCAATTTTAGATCGATTGACTTCTATTCCCCGTTGATGAACGATGAAAC
Organism: Coffea eugenioides; assembly: GCF_003713205.1. Classification (NCBI taxonomy): domain Eukaryota; kingdom Viridiplantae; phylum Streptophyta; class Magnoliopsida; order Gentianales; family Rubiaceae; genus Coffea; species Coffea eugenioides. The sequence continues at coordinate 45,183 of NW_020861907.1, forward strand.
CAAGAAATTTGCCAGAAGTGACTCCGAATGCGCACTTCAAAGGATTCATCTTTAATTGGTACCTCCGAAGGCGTTGGAAAACTCTTCGAAGGTCTTGAATATGATCATCTCGCTTCTTTGATTTCACCACAAGGTCGTCAACGTAGAACTCCACATTTCTATGAAGCATATCATCAAATATTCTTTGCATTGCCCTTTGATATGTCGCTCCAGCATTTTTCAATCCAAATGGCATTACTTTATAGCAATAAATTCCCTTGGGGGTGCGGAAGGCAGTTAGCTCCTCATCCTCGGGCGCCATGCGTATTTGATTGTAGCCAGACGATCCATCGAGAAAAGATAGTGCTTCATGCCCGGTTGTAGCATCTACCGTCAATTCTGTGATGGGGAGAGGAAAATCATCTTTGGGGCAAGCCTCGTTTAAGTCTCGAAAGTCAACACAAACTCGGATTTGCCCATTCTTTTTCCTTACAGGGACGATGCTCGAAATCCATGTTGGATATTTTACTTCTCGTATGAATCCGGCTTCAATCAATCGATTTATCTCATTTTCTATCAGAGGAATCAATTCGGGCCGAAAGCGCCTTTGCGTCTGCTTGACAGGTTTTGTTCCTCGCTTGACAGACAAATTATGAACGGCGACCCTTGGATCCAAACCAGGCATTTCTGAGTAATTCCAGGCAAAGACG